>NC_056750.1:589296159-589563659 GCF_019279795.1 Protopterus annectens
GGAATGTTGATTTCTTCCCACATTCGAAGTAAATGCAGGGTGGTGTGTGTGTGTGTGTGTGTGTGTGTGTGTGTGTGTGTGTGTGTGTGTGTGTGTGTGTGTGTGTGTGTGTGTGTGTGTGTGTGTGTGTGTGTGTGTGTGTGTGTGTGTGTGTGTGTGTGTTCTGAGTTTGACTGACATCCTCTCCTGGATTGTGTATTTGCCTTTTTCTAATTGCTTGATCATATGGAGTTTGTCTCTATGTGATCTTGAAATGAATAAATTGATTATTGAAAATAGACAGATGGTTTTGTTTTGATTTTTTACAATCTAAACTAGTCTGGTTTATACATTTTTCCACTTATCTGATGAGCAAATACGATCTACATATAATAAATATGAATAACGACTGAGGTTACACAATCTGAAGCATTTGTACTCCCACTTCAAAAAGTGATGAAGATTCAGGAAAAAAACATTTCTTTTTTAATAGAATGCTGGCCTGAAAGCCTTTTTAGCAATCACCAATCAGACATGTTTTTGCCAAAGTGTCACAGCCCATTTCTCTAATTTCAGCTAAGTAACTAGAAAAGTCAGTGAATGGCTGCCTATCATTTTTATTCCCCAAAATAAAAAATAATATTTGTATTTATTAAATGCATCTGAAGTATAAGAATAAGATAACCTTCCTATCATATCCCGCTATTATTGCACTAGGAGTGCAGAGTCCCCCGTATTCCATCTGTTACTTTTAAGACTAGTGTGCAAGCCATTTCTTTCATTGCCTAAAATAAAGGTTGTTGTTTATCTTTTCGGCTTTTCCCGGTTAGGGGTCACCACAGCGGAACTCCGGTCCGCTAATGATTGGCGGTCGATTTTTATGGTGCCGAGTTGCCAGCCCGACGCTCAACCTTCAGCGAAGGCACACCCATTCACGCATGTCTTTCGGAGGCCACTCGACCGCGGGGAGGACATGCAGACTCCACACAGAAGGCACTCCAGCCGAGAATCGAACAGGAGAACTCTTGCTGTGAGGCAACAATGCTACCGCTGTACCACCACGGTAATGCTCCTGAATTCTGATTGTTGTGTTTTTTCATGTATTAAAGAAATTACTGACTTCCGTCTCAGCTTGCTTACCATGTAGAGCTGTAGAACCATCTTCTTTTGTAGGTAGAGATGCTTCATTATCTGGGAGCACAATGTGAATGGAGATAAGCATTTCTCAGTGGGCTTTTTAACAACTGAAAAATGCATTCCTTTAAATGACTTTATTATCCTCAGAAAAAAGAAGAAAATTCCTAAGGAGCTATGGCACTTCTGAAAATCTATTCATCCAGAAGTAAGATGGGCACAAGCAAATTGACTGACTTGCTTTTTGAAATGACATTTGTTTCTGTGAAAGACAGACCCATTCAGTCTAAGACTTAACGTAATCCCTTCTGAGCTACTGCCCATTGGTGACAGACAAACACTGACCACAGAAGCCTCCTTCATTAAATACTTTTCATACCTGCAGTCACTCTACTCGATGGATACCAATTTGCAGTCTATGAACTGTCTGTCACTTCTGCCCTAAAGCTGTGGAGTCCTTAAAGTAATATCTAAAAAAAGTGAAAGAACTGAACGTATTAATTTAGTCTTAGGGAACAGGTGCATACTTAATTTAAAGACATGCAACTATTGTTTACATTCCTGTCTAATAGTATCATAGAGCATTCCAAAAAGTATCCCATATAAGCATTCATTTTCAAAACTTATGCTACTAAAATACATTTAAACAAATGTCATTTGTTCCAAAAACATCAAAAATGTTTAGGACATAAAAGTAACTCACAGAAAATTGTTGTTGTTGTGTCTTTCGGCTTTTTCCCAGTTAGGGGTCGCCACAGCAGAACTCCGGTCCGCTAATGATTGGTAGTTGATTTTTACGTGCCGAGTTACCAGCCCTGACGCACAACCTTCAACGAAGGTACGCCCATTCACGTATGTCTGCACGCAGAAGACGCTCTAGCTGAGAATCGAACCGGACAGCGTCTTACTGTGAGGTGACAACGCTACTGCAGCACCACCGCCGCGGTAGAAAATAAAACATGCAAATAGCTTAAACGACAATGCACTAAAAATGAGGTAGTACACATTTTTTCTCATTCTCACATACTGATAAAAACATTTACTTTCATGTAATATTTAATTATGGCAGTATTATATCTGTAATCTGATCTTTACAAACTATTTCCATACCTTATCTGTTTGCTGGTACTAAGTGGGTTGAAGATCTAGTCTAATCCAGGTCTGTATTAGGACATTGAAGTTTCAAAACTTCGAATGTTCTGATATCGACCTCTATTCAGCAAAAGCTGAAAATATTGAACATACAGAACAGCGAATTTTTTCCTAGGGAAAAAATTTGCTGTTCCAAAACACATACACATAACACAAGCACATCAAACAAACAGCAATCCACACGCATAAACCTAAAATCTTACACCTAACCCTATACTAAACTATACAGACACCACTAACTATCCACTTACCTTAACCCAAACCTTAACCCTAAGGTCCGTCACTATCGTACACTCACCTCACCTGCTCCCTAACCCTAACTCACCTACCCCGCGCTAACCCTCACGTCCACACAATCACACACTTACCTGACCCGCGCCCTAACCCTAACTTACCTAACCTGCCCTAATCCTCATGTGCACACAATTGCACACATACCTAACTCGCGCCCTAACCCTAACTCACCTAACCCGCCCTAACCCTCATGTCCACACAATCACACACATACTTAACCCGCACCCTAACCCTAACCCTAACTAACCTAACCCACACTCAATTGCACACTTACCTGAACCTGACCCTTAACTTTCCACCACAGCACTGAAAATACCAAAGCAACAGAAACGGACAACCAAATTCTTTCCCTAGGAAAAAATTCGGTTTTCTGTTGTTTCGATATTTTCAGCTTTCGCTGAATAGGGGTCGATATTAGAGCATTCAAAGTTTTGAAACTTCGATGTTCTAATATAGACCCTCTAATCCAACCTATGTCATGTAGCCATGTCAACAGTAAGACGGGTCTATGGACCTCTATTGGCCAGTGTGTGCCTGCCATAAAGTCCAGCAGCACCGAGTCCGTAAACTACTGACTGTCCAGCGTCAGTTTCACAGACTAGGTTACCTGAGATAACTGTTTTGAGTGAAAGCTGATTATAAAACCAATTAAGCTACCAAAAAGAAGTAAGAATTGCTACACACCGAATACATGTATAGTTACATGATGCAGCTTGTAAGTGGATGGCATGATGGTAAGGAAGAAACTAGTTATTTTTTGTATCAAATACATAAAATAAAATAAGGATAAATTGAGAGTGCTGTTAAGTCGTTTGGCCTAGGATCCATTGAATATTGCTCAGAGGGAGGACAGAGTAGCAGTTGTGTGTGAACTGAGGTGAGACAGAGTATTCCGAAGATCAGACTCTGTGATAGGCTAATTGCAGTCAGACTCCAGTGTTAAATTACAGCAGTCTTTATGATCTCAGCCTGTGTCCCCAGCAGGGAAGCGACGGTGTGGAAAAAAGGCATTCAGGCAACTGTGGACCTCCTTGTTAAAGTGAGACAAATAAGTTGGTCTTGGTTGTGATCTAAATGTTTGTATCAAGAAAGACAAAAACAGGACATGAAGAATGCCTGTGTCCACATGGTTGTAGTAATCAAAATAATGAAAGAGAGGCCATTCTAGACATCTGTCTGGCAAATGGCTTAATGGTAGTAAACACATGGTTCACTGAGAGAAAGAGTCAAAAGATCACATACAAGAGTGACTAGCAAACAACTCAGGCAGACTTTCTCTTAATAAGTGAAGGGCACTGGGGTCAAATCAGGGAATACAAAGTTATCCGTATTGAAATGCAGTCCTCACCATAAAGTACTGTTGACTACAATTGGCTAGCAGCAGTGGTCAATGAAGATTCTAAGGTTAATAGGCTCTAAAATTAACAGAGACAAGACTCAAGACCTAGAATTTTACTAGAGTGAAACAGGAGTTTAAGGAAATACTCATGGCTCTAGCACTTCAGGACAAAGAGGAAATAGGTGGAGCAGAAGAACGGCAGCATGTCAAAACAACATGTCATTCATAAGGTACACCAGCAACAATCTGCTCACCAGTTCAGAGGACCTCAAGGATAGATGAAAGGACAACTTCAAGAAGCTTTTTGATGATGAAAACTTCACAGAAACTGTACTGCTAAATGCACAGCCTATGATAAAAGAGAAAGGGAACCAAGCCTAAAAGAAATGTGAAGTACACTAAGGAAAATTAAGTTGCTATAGATATGATCATTGCATTTGGTTTAGTAGCGGAGAAATAGCATTTATTGCAGTACAGAGAAGTATTCTAGTGACTGTAGAATAAACATTATAGTGCTAGTGCGGAAGAAGGACAAAAGCAATATTCACAACTGCAGGCTGTATAGAAATATCAAACACCTGTCAGACTGCATGAAAGTGATAGACGGGGTGACTAATAAATACACAGACTATTAGAAAGTAAGCTAGGAAATGAGCAGTTCTAATTCAGATCAGGATGTAGTCCAGTCAACCAGATGTTTGCAATAAGACAAACAGTGGAGAAGCTGGTCATTCCGAAACGCATATGACAAGGTGCAAAGAAAGCTGATTTTGTAATGGTTCTAAGTCATAGAAATGCTAGAAGAATTAATGCAGACTATGTACACAGATCCAGTGATACAAGTATGAACAGTGTGCAGGCTCACAGAGGGGCTATTAGTGGGAGTGGTTGTGCATCAGTGTTCAGTTCTGAGCCCACTCCTGTTTGTACTGATGATGGACTCATAAGAACGCAGGTCACAGCGGGATTGATCAACAAAGCTACTGTATGCAAACAATGTGGTACTACAGGCAGAGTCTGAAAAGGAACTTCAGCAAATGATAGGGGACTGAAACACAAAACTGAAGACACAGGAGATGAAACTGAGTGCAGATAAAAGTGGTCATGGCAGAAATGGAAGGCATTAGAAGAAACTGAATACTGAGACAGAAAGGAAAATAATGGAACAGGTTATTTTTCTTTTAGATATCTTGGAGGTGTGATTGAGGAGAAGAGAAATCAAAATGAGAAGGTCAAAAATAAAATTAGAGGTGCTGCAGCAAACTGGCACAACATCAGGCCCCAGTAGTAGTATGTGACAGACAATGACTAAAGAAGGTGAACATTAAAGTGTATAAAACAGTGATGTTACCAGTGCTTCTGTATTGCACAGAAACCTAAGAATTGAAGGCAGAGCAGCTGAGGAAGCTTGAATTGATGAACATGAAATGCCTGAAATGGATGGTAGGATACATATTATAGAACGGATGAAGAAATGGGGACATCAGAGTGAAAGCCAAAGTAGACCCATTTATAGCAGCTAGGAGAACAGATGATGGTAGTTTGGTCACATGTTTAGTAGATCAAAAGATGATTTGGTAAAGCAGATTTGGGAGAGACAAGAAGAAGAAGGCAAGAGGGATGAAAACATTCACCCAAGGATGGATGGCTTATGTGAGAGATGACGTGCAGTAGTTGGACATGACCATTGAAGGAGTAAGAGAATGGCTCTGAATCAAGAAAGGGATTACATTTGACAGGACACTCTGTCCCCATGCAAAAATGGGAAGAGGAGAGGAGAGTTGAGAATGTTGATTCTCTTTTCGATAAACAGTGGTAATAGTGCCATTTTAAAAATCTGTGCACTATGTTTTCAATATGCCATTTTTGTGATTCCATTTTCCGACGACTGAGGCTGTCATTCTACAAAGTATGATTCTGTATCCTGTTTAAAACTCACATTATGGGTATAATGAATTGACAATCATTATGTCTCGACTTTGTGAGTTTAGGCAGTAAGTATACTGAAAACGTGCATGTTGTGATCCTGTATTTAATCTCAACAGTGTAGATTTGTGGCTTTTATTTTTGGTAGCTGTCACTCTCAAATCCAGCAAAAATTAGAATCCACGACCAAGAAGTATAAATTGGTTTCTTACATTCACCCAGCCATTATTTTAGCAATAATCTACAGTTAGATATGGGTATCACAGGATTTACCCATGGCTGGTGTGGTTTGATCTTGAGGGAAAAGCCTCATAATCTACTATATCAATTACCTACCATATCTTCTATTCAATCTTGATGCCTATATAGCAATAGTCAAAGTCACAAGTCAAAGTCAAAGAAAACTTTATTGTCATTCAGAACTACACAGCAGTGTAGCTGAACGAAATTACAGCTCTCAATGCAGGAAACAGTTGTACATATAGACAAAGAAAAATTAATAAAATATCACAGTAGAATTTTAATAAGTAGTAATTTGTAAGTAAAATAAGACAGCAGTGACCCACACCCATCCCAGAACAGAAGACAAGGAACAATATGAAGGTAATATTGTCAAAGTAAAATTGAAACAATATTAGCATATCTATGAATAGACTGAATTATTGCACAGTTTATATATTGCACTTTATAGTCCTTAGGTGTGTAGGTGAGCTACCTTAGTATTGCACTTAAGTTATTGCACATCCATAAAATAAGCCCCTTGATAGGCTAGTTATGTAACAGACATCATGGTTCATTTTTCCCAAGAGTTCAATAGTCTAATGGAGAGCGGAAAGAGACTGTTTTTTAGTATGGTAGTCTTACAATGCAGGCTTCTGTATCTCCTGCCTGAGGACAGGCGAGTGTATAGGCCATTAGCAGGATGTGTTGGATTGCTGGAAATCTTTTTGGCCCTGTCGATGCACCGGCATTTGTGTAGATCCTCCAGAGGTGTAAGGGAGGTGCCAATGATTCTTCCTGCCAACCTTACAACTCTCTTGAGAGCCTTCCGATCCTGATTGTTACAGCTCCCATACCAGACTGCTATGCTGTTGGTCAGGACACTTTCAGTGGTACCCCTATAAATGGTCTGAAGTATGGATCTTGCTAATTTTCCCTTCCTAAGTTTCCTTAGAAAGTCCAGGCACTGCTGAACTTTTTTTGACTGTGCTGGATACATGGACTGACCAGGATAAGTTCTCCGTGATATGAACACCCAAGAGCTTTGTACTCTTAACCTTTTCCACTGTCATCCCTTTCATCGCTAGAGGTTTGTGTTGTACTTGAGATCTTCTGAAATCAACAATCAACTCCTTTGTCTTGCTGACATTCAGTGCTAGATTGTTGCTGTCACACTAGACCAGTAGTTGATCAATCTCCTTCCTCTAGGCCTCCTCCTCTCTGTCTTTGACCAGGCCTATAACAGTGGTGTCATCCATGAATTTGATGATCCTATTCGTCTCGTGTGTGACCATGCAGTCATGCGTCAGCAGAGTGAAAAGGAGAGGGCTTAAGACACACCCCTGTGGTACTCCTTTGTTCAGGATGATACTTCCAGAGATGTTGTTTCCCACACAAACTTTTTGAGGCCTTTCAGTAAGGAAGCTCAGAATCCAGTTACATAAATGAGTCTATGCCCAGTTGAAGTAGTTTCAATATCAGATTCTGAGGGATGACAGTGTTGATGGCAGAACTGAAATCAATGAATAGCAGTCTTTGCCTTCTAAGTGGGTCAGTGTTTCATGGAGAGCTAGTGAGATGGCATCCCCTGTACTGCAGTTTGTCCTGTATGCGAATTTCAATGTGTCCAGTGTCACAGGTAAGATTGAGACTGTATGATCTTTGACCAGCCTCTCCAGGCATTTCATTACTGTTGAGGTTAAAGTGACTGGTCAGTAGTCATTCAGAGTTGTTGGCTTTGGTTTCTTGGGTAGAGGAATGATAGTCATCTCTTGAAGCATTTCAAAACACTGGCTAGATGGAGTGAAGTGTTGAAGATGTCCGTGAGTAGTGGAGCCAGGTCTGTCGCACATTCCCTTAGTACCCTGCCCATGATGTTGTCAGGGCCAGCTGCTTTCCTTGGGTCAACACGTTTTAGGGTTCTGGTGACATTGATTGTATTGAAGCTCAGCACCATTGCATCCTTGTCTTCAAGGATTCTGCATGCTGTTGTTTTGTTGTCAGCATCAAACCTACTGAATAATTTGTTCAGTTGGTTCAGAAACTTGATGCTATCATCACATGAAGCTGATGTAGGCTTGTAGTCAGTGATGGTTTGAATTCCTTTCCATAGTTGCCTGGTATCCTTCTGGTCCCTAGTCCATTAGTACTCTCATTGTCTCTCTCTCTCTCTCTCTCTTATTTGCTTGTGCAGTTTAAACATTTTATGAGGGATGGCAGAAATATGAGGAAAATCAGAGGCATTCTGCAAATCTGTTGACACTTGACAGGTAAGGTTATCATATTGCTGTTAAGCATACTTATCAACTGCTAAGAGTTTTATAGAAAGTTTCTGTTTTTCCCCTTATTTTCAGCTATCCCTCATAAAATGTGTTATAGCAGGTTATCAACATATTTCAATGCAAAGTCTGGCCACTCAAGAATACTTGAACGAACAGACTTTTTCTGCATTGATATATGCTTAATTTACAATGAGCACACTGATTTGGCTGTCTAATCAGCGTGCACATGTTTGCATAACAATGAGGCTTTATTATAATAGTATACATTAGTATGCATTCTACTAGGCTCACTTGGCCTCTTTCTTCTGCTTCAATTTCTTCATTTGCTTTCATATTATTTAGTCAGGACCTCACTTTTTCCTGGGGTTTCTTTTTCAAGGGAGATTCAGGAACACAGAGTAAATCTACAAGCAAGTAAACATGAGAAATGACACTGTTTAGATGCCAAGCATATTAGGAAATAAAGCAAATTATACACAGAGAATATAATTATGAATATGACAATGGTAATGTACTGTTGGTGTGTCAATGGCTAAATATATACAGCCATGAATTCAGAGTGTACATAATAATGAAAAATAAGCTACACAACAGTTCTGTTCAATGACACTGTAAGAGGGGTAGTTCTGGCAAAGGTCAATGGTAGTTATTTTGTGCAAGCCGTCTACACTGAAGACATTAAGAAGCTGACCCACCAAACTGTAAATCTAATATACTGCAACAAGGTGAGGAAGCAATGTGTGTCCTAATTAATCCTGAAAAGAAGGAAAACATGGACTTAGATTTTAAAAGTTTTCTGTAGGTTGAAACTCTAGTGTAAATACATCTTTCTGGGTATTATATATTTTTTATCATCAAAGTATGCATGCTGCTTTAACTCCAGCTATAAGATGTTCACATCTTTGCCATTTTCCTTATGTTTTGTGTAAGGCCATGGTGACACTGAATTTCTTCAAACTAACTTGGTTTTTACCCTCGTTGGTAAACAATGCTAGTCTGAACATTATTTATTTATTTATTTAGTTTATCCAGTAAGGCCACCATGGGACCCTTTTAGGGTCATGACCTATGCATAAAAAAGAAATTACAAACCGTAGTGAACAATATCAGTGCGAACAATTAATGCATCAGGATATGTGTTTTTAGCTACAAACACCAATTCATTTCATTCAGACATTATAGCAACAGATATTGCAAGAGCAGCTACAAACACAGTGATCATTATCTTTCAGACAGAAGATCAGCTACTTAGCAAAGAATTGAACATAAGTTATGGAAAAAGTGTACAGAGCTGTTAAACAAATACAAATTGCACCACCTTTCACACATCTGCTTTTTCTTTAATTAAGCTACTCAGATTGTTTGCCTCTAATGACTATTTTGTGTAAAACAAGTGCAGTCCAAACAGATGTTAACTAATTTCCTTTTGTGGTATTGTAGGGCATGTTCATAGGTTCATACTAGGCTATCTGCCCTAGGGCATTTATAAGCCTAGCCAGAGTGTGTTTGGCTTTCGCCACCCATTTTAAATTAATTTTGCTATGCCCTTTTTCAAGGTTAGTATACTGTGCCTCTGTCTAACAGTGACACAGAAGTGATACCTGGGGTAAACCTGCGATCTCCCATCCACTCATCAAGATTCCTCTTGAAGAGAGTCAATGAGGGACTCTGCCTAACCTGGACTGGGATTTTATTCCAGAGTGAAGGGAGCCTCTGGGTTATGAATCTGTCCCTCCAGCATGTCCTATTTATTTCAGTGCTGAGGTTCAAGTCTCTCGAGCGTGTAGCTCGATGGGATTTGGATTTTCTGAGGTGCAGCATGTCCATTAATTCTGGGTTGGACATGGCTTTATACGCCAGGCACAGATCACCTCTGAGCAGGCGGTATGCCACTGAGTAGAGCTGGAGTTTCTTTAACCGGGCAGCATATGGCATCTGTTTGAGCCCTTTGATCCTCTTGGTGAGGTACTTTTGGGGTCTTTCCAGTTGCTGCAGGTGTCTGGTAAGGTACATCCCAAAAGGGGCACTGTACTCAATTATGGGCCTGATGAGGGATGAGTAAAGAGGCACGATGACCTCCCCTGATCTAGATGTGAATCCCTTCATGATTAGGTGGGCTATATAAAATGTTTTTCTAACCACTTTGGCCACGTGGTTGTCAAATGAGAGATTGCTATCAACTTGTGTCCCCAGGTCCCTAATTACTTCTTCTGTACTTAATGGATTACCACCTATGTGGTAATTTGTGGGCACTTTGTTTTTGCCAAAGGGGATGACTATACACTTTTTGGCGTTTAGCTTGAGGCCATGGCTCTGGCACCAGTTGTCTGTTTCTATGAGGCCCTTTTGGAGGATGCTTGTGTTGGCTGAAGAGTCGATTATGGCGCCCAGTTTGCAGTCATCTGCGAACTTGATCAGCCACAGTTCTTCCGTGTTGGCCTGTACCTCCGAGAAATATATACCGAAGAAGAGTGGTCCCAGGACTGAGCCTTGTGGGACGCCACTTGTAACTGGTTTGGAGTCTGACATGGCTCCAGCAATTCTAACCATGTGGGTTCTGTCCTTGAGCCAGTTTGCAACCCATCTAGTGACATAGGGGTTTATATTTAAGCTGGTGAGCTTATCTATAATGCCCGAGTGGGGTATTGTATCAAAGGCTTTTGCGAGGTCCAGGTAGGCTGTGTGGACCACCTTCCCCTCGTCAGTGGCCTTGGTGACTGTTTCAAAGAAATCAACCAGGTTTAAGAGGCAGGATCTGCCCTTAACAAAGCCGAACTGGGTAGGATCCAGTGTCTGTAGGTCCCCAATATCTTTATTTATGAGGTCCATGATGATCCTTTCCATAGCTTTGCAGACCAAGCTAGTCAGGCTTATGCGCCGATAGTTTCCAGGATCCGTTGAGGCACCACCTTTGTGGAGAGGGACCACTGTTGCTGTACGCCACTCTTTGGGTACATATCCTGTAGTAAGGCTGAGATTGAACAGTAGTTTTATGTTTGGGTTTAGCTCTTCTTGGAGTTCATGTAGGACGCAGCCCGGGACACCGTCTGGTCCCATTGATGCTGTGTTTTTTGCTTTGGAGAGGGCAGCTCTTACCTGAGCATCTGAGATGTCAGGGGGGCAGCACTCTGCTGGGATAGATATTTGCCCTTTTGGTGGGGGGGGGGGTTTGCGCTGAACCTGTCAGCTAGGATGTTGGCAATGCCTGTGGGTTTGGTGTATTTTTTATGTTAAGTCATGCCAAGCAGAATTTGAGTTTTGGACCTATGGCTTAAAAAATCATGACAAAATCACAATAAGCTATTCAAGGAAACAGTAAACAGCTTATATATGGAACAACTGAAGATGCAGTTTCTGTGAGCTGATGTTTGTGAGAGGTATAAATATAAGATTTCAAACACTGCAGATGTAAAAACAAATCACCACACATCCATTGTAGATAACAGTACTACATATTAATTGTGAGTCATTTATGAACAAAAACATTCCACAGTGATGAGTGAGCAGGGTAATGTAAATTTAAATTAACAACAGTGCAGAACAGGAGGAGGTGCTGAGAACAGTATAGTGTTAAGAAGCGAGCCTTTATATGAATAGAAAAGGAAGCCTTGAAGGTCAAGTCTGCAAACAGAGTGGTGCATGTACTAGGCCAGGAAATATGCAGGGGTGGGATACTTCCTGCTTCAAGAAGAAAGGTCAGGTGACTAGACCATCTGGTACATGTGAGATTCCATCTTTATGGGAGGGGACACAAATCTGCATTAGTATTCATAGGAAAATTATTATTCTTAAGAGAAAAACTAACATTTATTTATCCTTGCCAAAATTACTTAATGCCTACTCTCATCCTTTCTTTAGTCATAGACAAAAGCAGTGTTATTTATTAAATGTGCCTTTTTCTGTCCAGTGTCCACATGTATTTCACTCTCTTCCTTTCTCTCTCTGTAAACCCCTAACCCCACCTTTACACAGAAATAGACATATGCTGTCTCTCTTTCCCTTTCTGAATATAAGAGGCAACCATATAAAAGATAATGTGGCATCCTTTACTTTTCCTTACAGTAATAATTACTTTCACAACAAATATTATGCATTTATTTTCATACTCAGAAGTCTTGTTAACAGAAACCTAAATACTAGATGTGAGATCATTTTTCACACAGAACGTGCACCTACTTATTTCTTTCCTGTCTGTGCGGACACATTAAAAACAAAATTACAAGATCACACCCACTTCTCACAACCCACTCCATCCTTGACAACAGTTACAGCCCTGTTGCCATAAGCAGGATACCAAAAGAGGCTTGGTGAGCTGCATACCATTTTCTGTGACTCCCGAGGCACTTCAGCAATGAATGGGTTAAAACTCGTGATAATCTACAAACTTGTATAAGTCAATTAGGCCTCAAGAGGTGCTGAAATACACTGCACTGACCACTGAAAGTTATAGCCAATGGTTCATTAACAGCCTCTCTTTGTGCAGTTAATATCACTGGAAAAGTGCTTCTAAATATAGAATGAAGTTTATAAAACAGATAGTAAAGAAAAAGAGGAGTTAATGAGCTTCAATGTTTAGTCTTGAGTCAGTACATACATTCTTCATCTGTTTACGTGTTGACCATCAGCCAGTCATTTAATCAGATGTAGGTCATACCTGGAAAAAGGCATTTATACCTAGTGGATCCTAGCACAATTACCAATGAATACAAATAAACAACTTGTCTTTAACAATCTGAATTACATATTTAATGCCATGTATTTTTTGAACATTTTTATTTTTGTTTTGCAATATTCTAATACTGTTTTTATTGTATTGAAATTTTCATCAGACTAAATTTGCTAATATTTTTAAATGTTTTAACAAATCTCTGATGATGTTATTTGTGCTAATTATCTATGCTTTTCTTCTGTTAAGCTTTCTCCCATGGCATCCACTGAAATGGAGTCTTGTAGGCCCAGTCAGTCTATCCCGGCAAGCAACTGCAATAAATAAATAAATAAAATGTGGATGTCTTCAGTGAAATGCGGAAAAAAATACTTGTAGATTAGACAAGGCTTATTGATAGGGCAATACAGTCTAAACGCATTCATGTAGGAAAAAAAGACTATGTATGATTTTGGTAATACAGTCAGTCAGATATCACAATGTTTAGCAGTTGAATACCATGTGTAACATGACTATGGTTAATGCATATCCCCTACCGATCAGTCTTGAATGTTAATGTTTTCTGTAACTGAAAGATGTGGAACAAAGTTCTGTAAATTGTCTGTTTATATTTTTCAGTGTTTTTGTTGTTGTAGAAAGAGAAATAGTCCATTAGGGTTGTGGTGTCTGGCATTTCTTATACCATTTTTTGTCCCTGAGATGCTTCAGCATAGCATAGTAAAGAAAAGATTAGATAAAAAAAAAAAATAAGCAGAAATATTGTTTACTACCACATTGGAGACTCGTCTTCCTGCTAGAAATCCTTCTTCTTCTTCTTCTGGCTTTTCCTGGTTAGGGGTCGCCACAGCGGATCACCTGTCCGCTCATGATTGGCAGTGGAGTTTTACAGTGTTGAGTTGCCAGCCCGGCACCCAACCTTCCACTGAAGGCACACACACACACACTCACACCTAGGGCCAATTTAGAGTGTCCAATCCACCTACAGCATGTCTTTGGGATGTGGGAAGAAACCGGAGCACCCGGAGGAAACCCACGCGACCACAGGGAGGACATGCAGACTCCGCACAGAAGGCACCCCAGCCAAGGATCGAACCGGAGAACCTTTTGCTGTGAGGCGACAATGCTAACCACTGCACCACCGTGGCTGCCCTTCCTACTAGAAATCCTGAAGGTTGTAAATTCTGTCCTAACCCATGCACTTGTAGTCAAATGGGTATAGCCAAGCATACTCCATCAGAAAGAAATTTTAAAAATAATGTATGTATTATGTGTGAAAATTTTAATTAAAAAGTGATATTTATCATGGCTTATGGTGGAAAGCACAGTAGTGCAGTGAGTAGCATTGTCACCTCACAGTAAGAAGTTCACCACTTAGTTTTTCAGCTGAGGTGCGTTCTGTGCAGAGGCTACACATCTTTCCTGTATTTGCTCAGGCTTTCTCCAGGCCGGTTTCCTCTCACATTCTATGGCATGGGTGGACTGGTGACTCAAAATTGTCCATAATAATGTATGTGTTGTATGGAAGAAAGGCCAGAGTTTCTACATCCATTGCCCTACTTGCCCAATAAACTGTGTGGATAGCATTGGATGTTCATGAGATTGTTGATTACAGCCCAAGAGCATTGGGCTGGATAGATGGTTAAATATTTTGTTAAATGTTTTTTAGAATGTTAGTTGGCTTTGTTTTTTGTTTGTTTTAATGAAAATGCGTACTGACCAGAAACATTCACAATATGTGGTTTGTGGTGACTATACATATGAGTTTATGAGGCAGCTGGTCTTCATTCTGGCTTGATCCTATTGCATTTCACTTGTTTACAAAAGCTTAAGATAAGTTTTCCAAAGAAAATCAAACTTTGGAAAATACAGAAGAAAAATGTTTCGTCCAAAAGAAAGGGAATTAAACTACCACTCAGTATAAAACTACTAAATAAGAAAACATAAATACTGAAATAGGATAAAATTAAAAATTATAGATGCTCAACACATATATCACTGCTACAGTAGCCTATGCTGTTCAGGTCCTTCCTCCTGTGACAACCCAACTTTCAAAGCTAACTGTCAGGAGCTTGAAAGAAGCTCCATATAAAGACTGAGCATGAATATCCTTGGAGCACTCCTTCTGTGGGCCCCACCGAAATATTGGTCAGCTAGTGATCATTCAAGGCTGGACAGAGAAGGCCTGTGTTGGGGAAGACCTTTCACTAAATCTACATTTCTAATGAAAACTTGTTTTTTTCGGACTGAAATATGGTGTTTTTGTAGCAAACTGTTTGTTTTTAAGACTGTCATTGCATTTCTAAGGAAGTTCATATGTAAATATTTGTGTGCAGTTTTGTGTAAAAGATCCTGTTTTTTGCTAGACTGTTTCTTCAGGAGCTGTGTGTTTGTATATTTCAGACAGGATGCTACACTTCCGGGGACAGTCAGTGGTCTACTTACCTCCGTGCTTCATTTCTACCTTTTACCAACTCATTCAGGCTCCACTACCCAATTTTAAGATATCATTTTCTGCTTACCCATGGAACAAACTCTAGTCCCTGTGGTTTTACCTTCCCTTGTTAATAAAAAGAAGAGAGTTGTTAAGGAGTTTTTAGGTATCTAACTGGCTCCAATTTTTTCTCAGCTGCCGGTGGGTACCTCTGCTGTGGCCCCTTGCTGTTCCTCAGACTACTCATCTTTTTCTCCTGGACCTCTTGATGTTGCACCTACAGCCACCAAAGCCTGGGTGATAGACAAATCCTATGCAGCTGTAAGGATGCCGTGGTGGGGAATGGGAGAACACTCCTGTCAGTCTCAAGGTAAGGGGCATGTGAAAGTTCTTCACCCATCTATATCTGGGGCCAGTATGCTTACTAAGGGTCGGTCATTTCCCATGGAGTTCTCCAGAAAAAAAGTGACCTTAATGAGAAAACATTCCAGTCTTCTGCTTCCATTTCTATGGACAGGGAAGATCTACCGGGATTTGCTAAGGAACTCATTAGTGCTCTCCCCTTGCCCTTTACTTTTTCAGGCAAGAAAAGGAAAAAGGTTCCCTGCCTTTCTGACCTTAATTTTCAGTCAGAAGAGTGGGAGGGGCAGGACAAGGGTGATGGTTGTACCTCTGGAATTTCCTCTCAGTCTGTACTTTATGATTTTGAGGAAAACATGGCTGCAGATTTCCATCTTGAAGACTTTTTCTGAGATCTAAGTTGAAGATTTTTAGTGGAAAGAGAATGAAATTCCTATAGAGCAGAAAATGGATTCTGATTTCTTACAGTTGGATAAGATTAAATCTGCAGCTGTTCTTCCTATTTCGTATGTTTTAGAGAATGCTTTCTCACTGCTTCTAGTTTTCCTAATAGTTAGCCCCATGACCCCAGGATGTCTAGCAGGTAAAACAGGGTACCTCCGAGTCATAAGTATTTGTTTTCCAGCCTTATAGCAGATCCTGAAGTAATTTCTCTACCTGTAACTGCTTCTGTTAAACAATTTACTGCTGCTAACCCCATTTCCTCTGACAAGGATGAGAAAGCTTTTGACAAGTTAGAGAAGAAAGTGTAGTCTCCTGCTACGTTAAATTTCAGGATTTTGAACTGTCAAACTCATAAGCTAAAGTATTTTTATCATTTGAAAACAGGCAAAAGTTACTTGTCAGCATTCATTCTTCTGAAGTTAAAATATCTTGAATACACCACTCACATCTGCTTTTCATGTTAAGTATGTTTTAAGTGTACTTATGATGCTTGTGATTCTGCCTCCATAGCTGCTGCTTTTAACCCTGTATTGAGAAGATTTGATGTCAAAACTGAAATTTTACATTCTTTGTTGGACAAGGAAGTTCTTGTTTGGCTCTCATACAGCTGTGGTGCTCTGGAAGCATGTTGAAAGGGGAAAGTTGATTCAAGTGGGTGACTCAATATTCAGCAATTTAAACAACAATGAGCCATTAAAAAAGAAATTATGTACTTACTATAATGTTCCATGTTTGTAGTCCATCTCACCTACATTCTTGCTGGATGGGTTTGGAGCTGATTCTCGGCACCGACTCGGCTGATACTAAAGCTCGAGAGCTTTTACTGGCTCGAGGCTAACCCCTATCCCATGGTGCCTCATGGCAATTCCCCAAATCTTGTTTGTAAGAAAGTAAATAGGTACATAATAGCAACTATCAATAACTATGCCCATACAAACAGAATACTCTGTATTACTATCCATGCCAGGTGGACAGACAACTACAACCAGGTCAGACAGCATAATTGATAGCCCACCAGTTCCTCCAGAAAACAGGAAGGGTGAAGGAGGGTGGGACGCAAGAATGTAGACGAGATGGACTGCAAACATGGAATGTTATGGTAAGTACATAACTTCTTTATGTTATGTAGTCCTATCTTGGAGTAATTCTTGCTGGATGGGACAGCATCCCTAGCACCTTTATCCCGGGTGGCTCAAGTGAAGAGATTCTTCAGCACAGTGGACCCAAAGGATGACCTGTCTCGGGAGGCCAGATCCAATTTGTAATGAGTGACAAAGGTATGAGTTCTTGCCCAAGTAGCTGCTGCACAAATGGTATCAACTGGGAGTTTAGATCTAAAGGCATAAGAAGTAGATACTGCTCTGGTTGAATGGCCTTTTACTTTGGCTGATAATTGTTTGCCAGCAGCTTTGTAAGCAAAGGAAATGCAGTCTGAAAGCTATTTAGACAAGGTGACCTTAGAAACAGGCAATCCTTTATTTTTATCTGAAATGGAAACAAATAATTGGTCTGATTTTCTAAATTCTTTAGTCCTGTGCAGGTAAAACCTGAGAATTCTATGGACGTCCAATTGGTGTAGTCTGTATTCTGATTTACTAGTATGATTTGGGAAGAAAACTGGAAGTTCAATAGTTGTGTTGAGATTATGCTCTGAACATACCTTAGGAAGAATGGAAGGATTAGTTCTAAGTGAGACTCTATCCTTATGGAAAACAATGTAAGTAGGTTGAATGGTGAGGGCTTGCAATTCAGAAACTCTACTAGCAGACGTTATAGCCACTAAGAATAATGTCTTCCATGTCAAGAATTTCAGATCCGATGAATAAGAGGGTTCAAAGGGTGGAGAAATTAAAGATGTAAGAACTAGGTTTAGATCCCAGGGCTCCGGTGATTGCCTAATTGGAGATCTGAGAAGGAGGACTCCTTTCAAAAAGGTTTTGCATAAAGAGTGGGACATGATTGGATTTCCCATGTAGCCAAAATGATAATTAGAGATGGCAGCTAACTGAACTCTAATAGTAGCAGCTGCAGCTCCTTCATGAAAAATAGATGCCAGGAAGGCCAGGATAGACTACATAGGAGCTGAGTAGGGATCTATGCCTTGGTTTGCTGCCCAAATGGAGAACCTTTTCCATTTACTGGAATATAATTTCCTGTTGGAAGGTTTGTGTGAAGAAATCAGAATGTGTTTGACTGTAGGTGAAAGGGAAATACACCTGGCTATTCATGGAACTGGAGCAGCCATGATGTCAATTTCAGGGTTTGGATAGGATGGAACTGCCCTGATTGATGAATCAGGAGGTCTGGAGATGGTTCCAGAGTCCATGGTTCCTCCAAGAGATAGAGCCACAGGAAGGTAAGCCAGACTTAGTGAGGCCAGTAAGGAGGAATGAGGATCGCAGTACTCCTCAACAGTTTTACTTTCTGAATTACTTTTGGAATGAGAGGAAAGGCAGGAAAAGCATAAAGGAGTCCCGGAGGCCAATTGTGGACCAGAGCATCCCTGGGTGACATCCAGGGATGGGGAATTAGGGAAAAGTAGCTGCTGCATTTGATGTTCATGTACATGGCGAATAGGTCACAGCAAGGATGCCCCTAGTTGCGAAAAATCTCTTCTGCAACTTCTGACTTCAGGGACCATTCGTGAGGCATCAGAATCGCTCAACTGAGTTTGTCTGTTATCACATTGGAATTCCCCAGGATGTGCGTTGCTACCAGAAAACGTTGAGTATCCATCACCCATTTCGATACTCTTAGTGTCTCTCAACATAGTGGGTAGGATTTGGTTCCCCCTTGCTTATGTACCACACTACAGACATGTCTGACTGAATCGCAATTGTTCCAGTGGGAAGAGAACTGTGAACTGCTTGCAACACATATAGCACCGCTCTCATCTCCAGAACATTTATGTGCAAGTGGTTCTCATGATCCTGCCAAGTACCTTGGACCATCATTCCCAGATAATGCCCCCCACCTCACCCTATCTGGGAGGTGTCCGTGGTCAAGACTGCATTTTCTTGAGGGGGAGCAAGTGGGCGACCTAGATGAAGTTGATTGATATGTAACTACCATGTTATATCCTTCTTGCAGGAGTTTGTGATGAGTATTTGGTGAGACAGGGGGAGATCCTTCATTGACCACTGGGCAAATAGTAGCCACTGAAATACTCTCATATGCAGATGGGCTAAGGGAACTAAGAGAATGGTGGAAGCCGTAGTCCCTAGGACCCGAACGACTTTCCTGGCCTGTACTTTGTCTCTCTTCAGCAAGAATCTGACTTGGTCGTGTAACGGTTCTATCCTTTCTGGTGTCAGATTTGCTGTCATGGTGGTTGAGTCTATTTCTGTGCCTAAGAATACAATGTGCTGCGATGGAGATTAGGCAATTTTTTTAGGTTTATTGTAATGCCTAATCTGGCGCACAAGGATAGAGTCTCGTCCCTGGTTCTGATTAGTTGGTGCTTGGTGGTAGCAGTGAGGAGCCAGTCATCTAGGTATGGAAAAACCTGGAATTCTTGACATTTCAGATGAGCTGTTATCACTGTCATGCATTTGGTGAACACTCTGGGGGCTGTAGTGAGGCCAAAGGGCAGTGTCCGAAATTGAAAATGACTGGCTCCCAGCCAAAAGCGTAGGTATCTTCTGGAGTGCCTGTTTCTTTTGACGTGGTAGTACACGTCCTGAAGATATATTGAGCACATCCAGTTGTCTTTCCTGATAAAGGGAAATATCATCTGCAAAGTGATCATTGAGAACTTCGATTTCTTTACAGACTTGTTGAGCTTGCTGAGATCTAGAATTGATCTCCAGTCCCCTGTCTTTTTTGGAACTAAAAAGAATCGTGAGTAAGTTCTGGATCCTATTTGCTCTGTGGGAACTTCTTGGATGACTCTTTTTTGCAGCAACGAGAAGACCTCTTATGTTGCATGGTCTAATTGAATGGGTGGCATGTCTGGTAGAGACCAGTTTACCGGGGGATCTGAAACAAAGGGAATAAGGTAACCTCTGGATATTATGGTTTGTACACAACAATCTTGGGAAATTTGTAACCAGGCACTTGGGTACAGTGAAAGACGACCCCTGACTGCCTCCAGAGATGGACAGTCGAGCAACCCCTCAGGGGCAATGGAAGGGATGATCAGACAAAGTATCTCTAGCTCCCTGATGTTGCAGACCTCCTCTGCCACGAGAGCGGCTTCTTCCGTTATATCCTCCTCCTCTGCCTCTAGGGTAGGGTTGACCTTGTGCCTGTGGGAAACCTTTTTGGGATTTACGGAACCACATTTTCCCTCCTGTTTGACCCTTGGGATAGGGTCTAGAAGGAAGGGAGAAACAGACTCTGACAACAGATAAGGTTTTCCCTTCCTGCTTGCATCTGGTCAAAGTCTCTTACCTGTGTTCCAAAAAGAGTTGAACCATCAAAGAGGACGTTGGTAAAGCAGGACATAAAGGATTCTGTAAAGTTACATAGATGCATCCAGGAACGTTTCCTAAGAGAAATTCCTGCTGTGGCTGCCCTGCTCGCTCCGTCCGTTGCATAGGAAATCAGCCTCATGGAGGAGTTAGCTATAGATGTAAGGGTGGAGAGCTGTGCAGATACCTTGTCTGTGGATTCTGAAGCTACTGAACCTCGAAGGGCGTCTCCCATCTCCTTCAGGCGATCCCTTTGAAGTCTAGTAAAATGGGACAGGTAATTCAGTGATCTTAAGGTAAATGCCACTGAAGAGAAGGTAGGGTTTCCATACCTATCCATCATCCTGGACTCCTTATTAGGAGGATGGATATTGGAAGATGTCTCGGATAACTACTTTTTCGTGGCCGCTGTTACCACCATAGCATCAACAGGAACTCCCTTAGAAAGAAAGGACTTATCTTCCGGAGCAGTCATAAATTAGTTTGGCCTCCTCGGGACAGGCTCCACTGTGTCCAGGGAGGTCCAGGCTTTCCATGATATGACCCCCAAGAGCTGGTCATAAGGTGGTATCACCCAGGAGGTGGAAGGTCGGGAACCAAAGGCCTCAAGGTACACCGATTCATCCTCAGTAGGGTTAGAGGTCTTCCAATCACCCCTCTGTCTAAGAATTTCAAGGATGTCAGAAAAGGAGACATCCTCAGAGGGGGATCTAGGGGACCCTTCTGACTCATCCATATCAGTGTCTGACATGACAGATTCAGGTGAGTCAATGTGCTTCCTCTTACAGAGTCTCTTACGAGGAAGCTCTCCAGTGGGATAAACTGGGGAGGTCTCTGAAGAGGGGACACCTCCAATGGGGGCTGCTTGTGTCTCTGGTTCCCTACGCTGAGGGGGTGGCAGGGGAGAAGAGATTGTTGCCGGCTGCTGGTGGGACATCAGGTCCAAAGGTAGGGCTTTGGCACTGGACAAAGCTTTCTCTATTGCTTTGAAGGCCTTTCCACCCCGCTCCAAAGACGACCTCTGTTCTGAGGAGATGGAAGGTCGGCTCCAAGCAGGAGGGACGGGTTCTGAAGCAGACATGGGAACCAAGCTCAGTCGAGCTGAAGCACCAAGAGGGAGGGTCAGTGTCGAAGAAAAGCCGTGGTGACTATCCCTCTCAGAGTCGACTCGAGAGCGTTGGCTCCCAGATCCCTCTGCTCCAGACTGAGCCGCTGAGGATAGAGTTCTGTGGAAACAGGAAGAATTCTTGGAACCAAAGGATCCAACACAGAAGAACCCGAAGTGTTTAGCTCCGAGAGAGAAGCAGTCTGAGGAGGAGCAGTAGTCTGTAAATGGGACATCTCCAAAGCCTTTGGGTCCAGAAGAGCTAACTTTTTGGCCAGAGCTGGGTCACAGAGCAGCCTCTTCACCACCCACTCAATGTCCTCAACTGAAAGTGTCTTGGAGGAACGGGTGGAGACAGAAAGAGATCTCCTCCTCTCTAAAATAGGAGACCTCAACTTCTGTGAAACAGGGTCGATAGCTGGTGAGTGTCTTGATACCGAAGGTTGCCTAAGCACTGAAGAAACCAATGGCACTGAGACAGAAGAAGCAGAATCGGAGCCAGAACTCCTTGGCCTTAGACTTTTTAGACAGCTCCAATGCTGGAACCAGAGATTTTCTCTTCACAGTTTTGGGAGCTGTCTGACCAAGTTCCAGCTGTTCTTGGAAGGAACTAGTCATAAGACCCCTGTCTATTAATTTACATTTCCTCTCATTAAGAACCTTAGTGCTGAAGACATGGCAAAAGGTACAGAGCTCTTGTAAGTAAGCCTCTCCCAGACAGTACACACAGCTAGTGTGACTGTCAGTCAATGACATTTTTTGTGAACACTTGTCACATTTTTTGAACCCCGAAGGGCGGTGTTCCTTATGTTCTCTGTCTGTCTCTTTGGACATGCTGACAAGAAAACAAGGCTAACAACAATTTTAATGACACCAACACTAACTATAACTAACAACAAAGTTATGAAGAGGAGAAAAAGTTTTTTTTTTTTTTAGGAAGAAGGACTAGCATTCAGGGAGGAAAGGCCCTCTAATTTAAATGGGCAACTGTGGCCCTCTAACTAAAATGGGACATACAATCCTAAAAAGTGAAATAGGGGATCAAGCACTCAACAATCACACAGGTAATAACTACTGTTAAAGGTAGAAAATGAAGAAAAAAGGATGAGAAATAACAAGATTTATCAAAAATCTTCTACTTAGCCAATGAGCCAGTAAGGAGACAACCTTGAAGCTTTCGTGGCAGACTAGATCTGGGGAATTGCCGTGAGGTACCATGGAATAGGGGTTAGCCTCAAACCAGTAAGACCTCTCGAGCTTTAGTATCGGCAAGTCGGATCCAAGAATCGGCTCCAAACCCATCCAGCAATAATTAAATAACATCAGGAGTTTAAAAAGCAACAGCAAGGAGGTGCAACATAACTATTTAGCTGTTCAACCCCTCATTCCTACCCTGGCAACCTCTGTACATCTCTGATGACATCCTCTTCCCTTGAGGTACTAGACTGAGACAGACAAATGGGTTTTAAACAATGCAGCATGGATACACTTAACAGTGGAAATCACCCCCCGCTTCAGGAAATTCGTCCTTGCCCTGTAAACCAAGTCTCCTTGTTTCCACCCATTCTGCAGCAGATGCATGCTCAGGGAGAAATAGAATAAGAGCCTCCCTGTCAGATGGGCAAAGACTTTTATTCAAGGATTTTTCTGATGCCAGAAAAGGAAGAATTATGGAGGCCTGTGCTATAATTTTCCATTCTAAATCTTTTTTAAGATTCCAAAGTGCAAATTGTTATCCTTTCAGTCCATTTTATATCTGCTCCATCCTCTAGCTTTCATGGTACAGCTAGATATAAAGAATGCCTACCAATGTAAATGTATTCCCATTGAAAAATAGTTCAATAATATATTTTTTTTAAGATTTGTTGTGTCTGGCTTTCATTAGCAGTTCTCTGGCTTACCCTTGAATGCTTCACTGCAACAAAGGTATTCACAAAGGGCTTGTCTCCAGTCGTTGCTTATTACAGACTTCAAGGCATTCACATATTTCCATATTTGGTCTATTGTCTTATCTTTTGTGACTCTTCTTCCAGCTATCAAGAGTCTTTAGCAAACTATTCATAATCTTCTGTTCAGACTGGGTTTTCAAGTCAATTTTCAGAAATCATCTTTCATCCCTTCTAATGCAATTGCTTTCCTGGGATGTCTATCAGATTCTGCCCTGGGAAGAGATTTTTTTTCCTCCAGACAAAGTAGAGATGTTTCAACAGTTCTTCCTGATTTTTTTCAATCTGAGCCTAATATCTCTGATGGAATTTCTCATGATTTTAAGGAACATGGCACTGATTTTTCTCATTCTCAATCTGAACAGAATCCACATGTAGAAATTCCAGTGGTACCGCAGATCAATCTTGAATTAACATCTACACCCTTTATCTTTTCAGATTTGTAAAGAAGGTGTTATAGTGGATAAACTAGATCAGTTGCAGTCTGCCATTCTCTTTTCTGATCCCCGTCCAGTCTGTCACTAAAGATGCCTCAGACCTGGTGTGGGGAGCAGTTTCCAAAGAGGTATAAAAGTGCAAGCAATTAGGAACACTTTTAATAAACAGACACACATAAATGGCAGAGAGATGTTCGCAGTGATCAGCTCAATGAAAGTTTTAAATCCCCAGGGAAGCAATAAGTAATCAGTCAAGGGGTACCAGATCTCACCCTCCTTGCAGACTTGTTATGATAGCCTGGGATATAGCCACTCACCTCACTTTGACTCTTCAGGCTTCATACATTCTGTCACAGCAAAACTTGACTGCAGAAAAGCTCATCAGGACCAGAACAGACCCCTGTGAATGGAAACTTCATCCTTGGGTCTTCCAAGAATTGATATAACTGTGTATAACACCTAAAGCAGATCCGTTTCCTCCTCTCAGAACAGACAACTAGAAAAATTCTGTTCCAGGACTCCTTGCAAACAGACCTGGAAGACAGATACCCTCTGACTCCTGTGGATGTGAATGTTCCTGTATGCTTTTCCACCTTTTCCACTCATATCCATTGTTCTAAAAATCCAGAAGGAATGCCAAAAATTGGATGGTGACTCCATTTTGGCCCAGGCAACAGTGGTTCTCTAATTTGCTTACACAAGGCGAAGGTGGTTATTTTTTTACACCCCAACCTAAAAAGTCTTCAACTGACTACTTTCATGACAGAATTTTGATAATTTTTAGACATCCTGGAAATGCAGCAGTTATTGAAGGAAGCGAAAAAAAAACTGCTACTCGGAAATAATAGATGTGCAAGTGGAAAAGATTTTCTAGTTGTTGCCACTCCCAAAAAACAAGATCCTATTTAAGCTGTTTGTCTGAGTGACTGTCCACTGGCCTTTCTTATTCCTCCATCAATGTGTATTTCTCAGCCATTTCTGCTTGTCTGCCCTGTGATCCCCCCTTTCTAACCATATTCAAGTTAAACAGTTTTTGAAAGGGTGTTGCATATCAATCTACCTAAGAAACAGGTGGCCCTTTCTTGGGATCTTAACTTTGTGCTTGAAAAGCTTACTCTTTTCCATTTGAAACAGCTCATCAGCCTGGATTGAAGCTTGTAACATTGCAGACTGCTTTACTCATTGTTTTGACTTCTCCTAGGTATTATCTGAGTTACAAGCACTTATGGTAAGTCAACACTACCTATTTTTCAGAAGGACAGATTTTCTTTGAGAAGAAATCCTTCTTTTATGCCTAAGGTGGTTTCAGAGTTTCCCTTAAAACAGACTATTAATCTCACTGTCTTCTTCCCTAAACCCAAGACCAAGGGAGAAAAGATTTTTCACACTCCAGATGTCCACAGGTAGCTCAGATACTACCTAGAGAAAACCAGAGCCTTTAGTAAAGCTGATCAGCTGTTTGTCTCCTATAAAGTTAAGAGGAAAGAAAATGCAGTGTCAGAGCAGATACGATGGTAGTCTCATGCTATGGTCTTTTGTTATAGTCACCATAATAAGGCACTTCCAGACAGGGTTAGGGCCCATTTTACTAGGGCTTTGGCATCTTCTGAGGCTTTCGGGAAAGGAGAGGATTCTAGAACTATTTTAGAACCAGCAACCTGCTGCTCTCTACATGCCTTTACAAAGCACTGTAAAATGGATTCCTTTTCCAGGTACAGAATATGCTTTGCTAGGACAAGTATCTAGGAGCTCCTGGAGGCTTAATTTATTTGCCACCTCCCTTCTTGGTTTCTAAGCTATGGTGATCTATGCAAATAGCTTAGGTTATTGCAATAATGATCTATATATATTGAATATAAATACAGGTGTGTAGGTAAACTTACCATAATAGTAGATGTGCTAATAGATCATTGCTGCAGACATCGTCACTCCCTAATTTTATTTTATTTTTTTTTTACTTTTGTGTTGCCATGGCATGGATATATACACCCTTTTATATATAGTTTATTGTTGGGTTTGTTTCCTAACATTGTTCTTTCAAGGCTCTTGCCTCCCTTCTTAGGCAAAAAAATGCTCTGAGGCTAGTCATGCTGTAGCTATGTTTAGCTTGAGTTCCTTTAGAACACCTGACATTTAAATTAAAGCACATGGAAGGCCCCCTTAAGCTTTGAAAGCTGGCCGTTCACTGGGAGTAGGGTCCAGATAGCTTAAGCTACTGCAGCAGTGATCTATTAGACTATCTACTTTTATGGCAACTTTACTTGCAAAACTGTACTTTCTTACATTTCTATAACAGACTTATAAAACTGATATACCAAATCAGATGAATAAGTATGCACATTTGACAAATTAAAAGATAAGAAAACCAGATGAATAAGTATGTACATATGGCAAGTAAAAAGATAACAGAATATGCCACGTAACAAACTTTATAGTGGCAAATGTCACACTAAGTGCACTTTGATGATCCTAAAAAAAAACTCTCACACCAAGCAGTTTATAACCGTTCCTGACATATGTAAAACACAAAGGAAAAAAGGTGGCCATCAAATAGATATAATGTTGCATACTTTAACTTGTAAAGACAAAGTAAAATACATACAAGCAAGTGTGAGGTTGTGAAGATTGGATGAAGATAGATGAAGGCTGCCAGCCTAGCCAGATAGAATTTTGGAGATAATTTTGTCATCTGTAAATATTAATGTAAACCCCAGGCTTGTTGTCTTAAATGGTAAAAATAGTGTTATATGTGGAACTGGAAAAAATGTAACAGTGCACTCTACTTACTAAGTAAACCATGTGACCCTTTGATGTTAGGACTTGGAGCCAGTGAGTCTAGGGTGGGGCATCCTGCCTATTGTTTTAAGGCCAGATTTAATGGCCAGAATTTGCATGCATAAATGTCTCTGGTTTCTACCCAGAGGTTAAGAATGTAAATGTAGTTTCTGTTAGCCTGGGAACCCATGGAAGTGTGAAAAATGATGGAATGTAACCCAGGGAAGTGTGAAGAATGACGTAATGTGAACCAGGAATGTGATTTTAAAAACAGAGAGACTCAGAGAGCATTAAGCATTTTTGTCTTGACCATCCAACTCATCAGCACTGTCTTGCTCTATATGTAAGTTTATCTTAGACTTGTGTTTTCTCTTAGAAATAGCTAGAAACTAGAAAGATTAGACTGTGTTTTTCTGTTATGTCAGAACTGTACTACTGAATTATTTTAAGTATTTCTTTGTGATCTCTGAATTCTTGACTAGCACTGTGTAGTAAAAGTATTGTCCTGTGTTTTGACTATTTGTTATTAAATATTTTTAAACCCTTTCAACTGTGGCTGTTTTTGTAGAGATAATTTAAGCTCTTTAAAGTACTTGCATGCGTTTGGTAAAATTGTACAAAGCCACTCTAATAGCTTAAGCCGTGGGCTATACTACCATTTGGATAATAATATTGCACAGTAATAATTGGACACCCTTTTAAGGACCTTTGAGTAGCTGATAAATATTAGTGGGTGGTGTTAGCTGGTACTACCATATAGTCTGTGGAAAAAAGGGCACAGCTGGAGAACCTGTGCCAGCCTTCCCCAGGAGTGTCTGTGTGGTTGTATAAACTCTTCTCAAAGTGTGTGTGTGTGTGTGTGTGTGTGTGTGTGTGTGTGTGTGTGTGTTTGTCACCTACTTGGACAGGGACATGAAGCACTGGTTAGACAGGTTTTAGCTTGCCCACTAGGCAGAGATCTGGACCCTATAGCTGTGCCAGTGGGGAGACTTATTGGGGACCTGGAGAGCAAGGGAGCAACTAGTCCCGGACTGACTGTAATCTCTGTGGGCGCTTAAGGGAAATTGCACTTTGCTGTGTGTATTTGTTATCCATTTCTCCTATATGAGACGCCCCTCAATGGTGTTGTTGGTGGTGAGGATTGAGGGTCCTTGATTTCTGGGCCAGGGCGCGGGCATCACAGAGGTAATAAAACCTGAGCCGTTATCTGTCCTAAGCAGTTTATGATGATATTTTTCTCTGTGAATCAATATGCTACATAATGTCTTAGGTTCCAGTTCATTAGCATAACAAGTCATATGAACAATGAAACGGCGATTGCTCAGCAAAACTATTAAACATAAATATTTGTATCAGAATAACATTCAAAATTGTTGCTTGTGGAGGTTTTATTCCCTGCTTCAGTCTAAAACCCATATATTAAGAGGATTAACAAATCTCATTTTAGAGTAAGGGAGATAATCTATCTACGCGACTTTTGGTGGAACTTGTTTAAGGATAAATATTCTGTGAAGCAAATTGCTGTTTAAATGCACATGTCTTGGATTTCAGAAACATTTTTCATGATACAGTAAGTGATTTTGTAGAATGAGTGGTCATGTGGATGGTGGAGGTTATTCAGAGAGACACTGAGCACAAGTGTGGAAATATGCAAATGTATAATGGCATGGTAATGAGAAGCATTATTAACATTAGGTCACTCACAGATGTAAATGAGGTAAAACAACTTGGCAGAGTGATTCTGAGACTTATAAACTGCATAGAAACAACCTAGCTCCAGAGTTACTCACCTCAGTTAAATCCTGGAATCATGGAAAACAGACTTTAAAAACATGTATGGGGGTAGCCACTATACCAGTGAATCTGTATATGCAACAAGTTGTACTTACTGCCAATAGTCACAGTGTTGTACATCTTCACCCTTGTTGGTGCAGTGTCAACCATTTGCACTTAGCATAGCATGATTTAATAGTGGACCTCTACCCTGGTGACAGATGCATCATGCAGAAACTGTTTGTGATATTGTCATCCTCTTATGCAGGTCAGTGGGATGTATGGAATACCTATACCTGTGGATACCAAGATATGTGTGGCTCTGAGAATACAAGCTACAGAGGCCTTTCAGTAGCCATTGGGACACATGGTGGGTGTATCCTAAGCATCTACATTAAGGATACTTTTCAAGTTCCTTGTTATCATGCTGCAACATATGAGGTAGATTATGTGGTTTCCTCATGCCATAGAGGAGAAAGGCAATAACATATGTAATGTTATGACATAGCAGTGAGCTGTGAATACCATAAACTATTGCAATAAAGGCTCAACCTTGAATAGGAAAGAAAGTGTATCAACCATGTGGGGTTCCACTTTATAAATTGTCTGGTGGTGTGAGATGCATAAGGTATAATATGCAGTATGTTTGCAGGGCACCC
Source organism: Protopterus annectens (assembly GCF_019279795.1). Lineage (NCBI taxonomy): Eukaryota > Metazoa > Chordata > Ceratodontiformes > Protopteridae > Protopterus > Protopterus annectens. The sequence continues at coordinate 589,325,493 of NC_056750.1, forward strand.
AGGCAGTGCCCACAACTCCCACATATGGCACACACAAAACTTATACTAACTTTTTTTTTGTGGAGTGCTTTTGCCCGGGGACATCTTACTGGCAATGCCATCCTGGAGTCATGGTCAATGATACTTATCAGAAATCCCCAGACCATGGCAGGGAATGAGGATAACTGTGACTGTGTCACAAACCCATGTCATTGTCAGATGTGTGCTTGGCTTGCTTGACGGCCTGCTACTGTTGTCTAGATCTATTTGATGGTGCCCTACCATAAGACCCTGACACATCCATATGATATTCTCAGTATGTGCAATGTTACATGACATCATTATACGCATGCAGTTATAGCATGGCAGACACATTCAGGAGGAGAAAGTCCCAGACTCCGCAGGGGAGAAGTTGGAGAAGTTGCCTGATAAGGGGCCTTTAGAGTACCAGGCTGCAGAGGAAGACTATGCAGGATGAAGGTAGGTATAGTATGCCGTAACAGTTGCTAAGAAGCAGTGGCTGGTTCATAACCATATGCTAGAATAAAGCATTATACATAAAAAAGTGATGAATAAAAACCTTCATACAGACTGTGCTCTGAGAGGCATCAGAAGTAGACTACCCAGGTAACAGAAGAACAGAGGGCAGGGCACAGTTGTCATGATATGCACAGCAGGGGGGGTGTGGCAGTTATCGAAGGCAAATGCATATGTGTTGGTACATTTGTGCATTATTTTGTGCTGTGTGTGTGTGTCTGTCTATGTGTGTAGGTGGGCATTGCAGAAGTCTGACTAAATTTTTGCTGAGATACAGTCTCAGCAGATGTTGCAGCACTGTGGCAGGATCTGACAGACACTCGCAGGGCACCTAAAAAAGATGTGTGCAAAGACTGCACATTCCCTCCATGACAGCACCCACTTCTAGGAGGGTCACAGATATGTTTAGATGTACATGTGACATATGAGCATAAAAGACAATTTCTGAGCAGGTGTTAGCTATCTCCCTGTGTTCTCATACACGTTTGGTCCATTTGAATGAACTCACCTGTAGTATGGGAAGTGTATGTCTATATTGTAATGTAAAGTAGTGTGTGGCACTGTAATGCAGTAATCTGTGGTAGTGATGAATGTATTTCTATATGTATTCAATATGTAAAATTTCTATTTTCTGTTGGAGCTTTTCTCCTCGGGCCTCCGCTGAAAATGGGCATCTGTAGCCTAGTCAGACAAACCCGGTCAACAAATATAAAATAAATGAATAAATATTCTTTGAACTAGAGTTACTAGATTTAATCCATGTTTCACATGTAGGAAGTACATCAAGACAAGTATGGGAGGATCAGAAACAAATGTCAACTAATTTATTGGTAATGACGTCAGCATTTACTAGGCCAAACTGAATGGCTGAGCAATATAGCTAAGTGCAATGAACAATGTATAGGTGCAGCTATATAAATATTATGTCATGCTAATGACAGTGGTGGATTGCAATTTGTTGGTAGTGACAGAGGTCTTGGTTTAGTTTAGGCAACCTCTGAGGAAAGAAGGAATATCCAAAGCAATTTTCTAAAGGCATAGCACAACACTTGGAGGTCATATTAAGAATCATAGCTATGAGGTAGAAGTTCTTAATATTCAGGGTAGGGAGGGCATGCCTCAAACTGTAAATTGATTTCATCACTTTTTCCATCCATCCATTCATCCACAACCCCCTTTTCCTATTTTTGTGCATGGGGTCAGAGTATCACTTCAACAATCATCTAGACCTAATGTTCACATCACCTGGAGGCTAGCTCTGCCATGGTTGTTCTTCCATACTACATGGGCACACACACACACACACACACACACACACACACACACACACACACACACACACACACACACTGGACAATTTACAGTGTTCAATCCACTTTGTCCAATCAGAGTATTAAAAAATGTCAAGTAATGCATTTCTCATTTTGTATTTCAGCAAATAAACTTGCTGCTGATGTCATATAACCCATTATTACTGGACATGAAAGGTTTCCATGAAGCAAAACCACTACAACCACAATTACAGCTGTCTAGCATATGAAAAAATATGATAGTTAATTTATGTTTAAGCCACAGCCTTGTAGGTTTGCATGTTAAAGAATTCTACATGTGTTCTAATAATATAATCCTGAATTGTCTATCAATTTACTTTTTCTTACAATTCAAATAATATGGATGGCTAAATGTTAATGACTATAATCCTGAAGAAATCCAGTGGAGTCTTCTGTTTCATTGAAGTTAGCTTCATGATTACTTTGCCTCTCTTTTTTTCATCATAAAACTTGAGACGTCACAAATGCATTCAAGAACATGTTTTTAGTAATTTGTTTTGCATCAACCTGCATAATGTGGTCTAAGGTGTATATGCCCACAACCCCTTTTTTTTCCCTCCTTTTTGCACAAAGGGTTGGTGTATCACCTCAACAGTGATAATCAGCTAGAGCCAAGTTTCACACTGCCAGGTGGCTAGTCCCGCTATGGTTGTTCTTCCATACCACAGACTAGTACTCACACTCACACCTGTGGACAGTTTCGAGTGTCCAGATAATGTACTTCATGTTTTTGGGATGTGGGAAGAAACTGGAGCATCTGTAGAAAACCCAGAGGGCACACAGACTCAGCACAGGAGGCACTCCAGCCAAGAACTGGTGTGTGTGTGTGTGTGTGTGTGTGTGTGTGTGTGTGTGTGTGTGTGTGTGTGTGTGTGTGTGTGTGTGTGTATATATATATATATATATATATATATATATATATATATATATATATATATATATATATATATAGACCCCAGCTAGAGTAATTATCAATGATCTCTGTGTTAAAACAGATAAATACTGTATGTCATGCAAAATGAATATAGATCTGATGAAGCTCATTTAAGGGCACATGTGTGCATCTAGTTTGTTTTTCAATAAAGAAGTTTTTTTTTTTTTTAAATAAGTTATAATTGCTTGATTGCTCTGAAGTCTCAACTGAGATGGTCTACAAGGGTCTTTTTTCCTGATTTTTTTTTAGGATTCTCAACCAGTAGCTGTGTTGCTCGCAAGTACTAGTTTTCCCAGTGATCTGTTTTTTCCTTATGGGAGTGAGATGTCTTACCACCCCTGGGCTGGAAAACGATTGTGCCTCAGCACAAGGATATTTGTTTTATATGTATATATATATATATATATATATATATATATATATATATATATATATATATATATATATATAAAATATGGTTACAGCATGAAATATCTAAAGTAAATTTAAATCAGAAGTTTTTTACAGGGTGAAAAACACTGAAAGCAGAAAATATCTAAAGCACATTTGATTGAATGTTCAAATGGCTGAATGCTTGTTTTTATACTGCTTGTAGGTTAGATTGTGGAGGTAAATGAATGACTGAAAACATTATAGTGATTGATGTGCAAGTATGAGTGTTCTTGGGTTTTAGGGTTAGGTAAGGGATAGGTTTACTATTTGGGATGTTTGGTGTTATGTGTGTGTTCTGTGTCATTTTGTCTTCTGCCATGGTACTGTTAGGGCGAGGATTTTTAGAAATATAATGTATAGGGTTAGGAACATGGGTAATGTTAGGGTTAGTTTTAGCACTCACGAGTAAGGTGGTTCGTAACTCTAATACTAACCGTACACATTGTGTTAGTAAAAACTCTTTCCCTAATAGTATTACTACCAAGACAACACTTATTCTAGGATTTGTAGTTGGGGTGTATGATTTAGGGTATTTTTAGCTGGACATAATTTTTAAATATTCCATAATTTCAGTATTTTGAGTTTTAGATATTTCATCATTCATACACACTCACACACATATATATTATATATAAATATATATGTGTGTGTGTGTGTGTGTGTGTGTGTGTGTGTGTGTGTGTGTGTATCTAGGTATCAGTCTATCTGTATAGATAGATATATACACACACACACGCGCACAATTGTAGATGTTGTGCCTTGTTTTGCCCTTGAGTGCTGCACCCAGGTCAGGGCTAAAAAGACAGTCTTGTGCAATTCTACCCCACTAGTCAATAAATAAAACTAAGTAAAATCGTTTAAAATATTTATAGTGTTGTTTCATAAAAGTAAAAAGAACAAATAGATCTTCAATAAACAATAGTCTCTGAGTATACCACTGATGACCAACAAGTTTTTACAATTTGTATAAGGAAGTGGCATTGAAACATAACTATGTAAAGAATAAAAGGAAACAGGACTTCAGCTAATTAAAGCAATATGAAGATGTATTCATAGCATGTGACACTATTGGGTGTAGGAGTTATGAGTCTGTTTCTGACACTCCCATCCTAGGAGGCTTAGAGACATTTGCACTGGCTTGAATGTTGCACTCTACAAAGAGAAGGTAGGAGGCTTGAATAGAATTCCACTTTTCTGAGTCAAGAGGCCACAGTGTAAGTTGCAAATGACTTGTCAATGAAGAGTCTTTTAAAGCATTATTTTCAAAAGCAGCATGCAAGCTTTAGTGAAACTCACACATGGTTAATGGAATGAAAAATGTCTGGTGCATTTGAAAGGATTGATTCTTTATAACTGATGCTTTTTTTTCCTGAATGTCTGCCAAGTAACAAGGATCATTTAGCTTTGTCCACAAAAGAAGCAAAAAATAAGTCCTTTGTGATAAATGGTTATATTCTAAGCCTCAAGAAATTACAAAACTATATGGAACTGATAATTAAACTTTCTAGTGGTGAACTTTTTCAAAAGGTCATTTGTCAGTGTTACTCTTTTCACCAGCTTTTGATCACTGTGCCTATGGGATGGCCTGGCTAAAACAAGGTCAGAATTCTTTCAGTCCTTCCTTTGACCTAACAAAATCTTTTACAAAGTAAATAAAAAAAGTCTTTACTTAAATCAGCATCTGATCAAAATATAAAAATTAACAAAAAATACAGCAGACCACTATGTCCGAGATGTCCTCATGTCACTTTATGATGTCTACATGTTTATACATCGACCTCCCACTCCAACATACCTTGTCCTCTGAAACAGGCCTTTACATCAGTGTACAAGCCCTGTACCCACACCAAACTTTATCTGGAAGAACAGTGTACTTTCATCTAGCACAGCAAAATCATTTCCTGGATTACTAGGTGTGGAGTCCTTATATCTAACAAAAAACGTGTAGCATATTGCAGTCTCTATTGTATTTGTCTGTTTACCTGACTGTTTGTTTATTTGGTACTTTTCCGTTAAACCTGTACCACTTTGCGCTGCTGTGTTTTGCAGATATGTCCTCACCTTTGAATTTACTTATTAGGGGAGATTTCCTTGTCCAAATCTGAAACTGGTGCTTAATTTAACAAGCGACTTTAACATGTGGTGCTTTTCCACATTACAGCATGTTTTGCAACACAATCAAAGCAATACTGAAATAAAACAATTTGTATAAACTTTAATCACTTCAGTTTCTGTTTTGCCATATTTTAACCTAGCGCCTCTCAAAAGGGTTATTTCACCACAGTTTAGCTTGCATCACGTTACTACATACTGCACATCTTACATGTTTAACCTATTTCTAAACACAATTATGAACAGGGAAAAAAAACAGCAACTGCTACCAGCTACTTTAACAAAACATTGGAATGTACTTATTATGGCAGACTTCCTTGTCCAAATCTCAAACTAGTGCTTCATTTAACAAGTGAGTTTAACATGTGCTAGTTTTCCACATCACAGCATCTATTACAACAGAATCAAAGCAATAGCAAAATAAAACAATTTCTCTAAAGTGTAAGCTTCTGTTGCTGTACTTGTTTGGTGTAGGTCATAGCCAAAATAGTACTCCACCCGCCCGATAAAGCTGAAAATTCAAGGGAAGCTCCTGTAAAGGACAACCTGTGTAAAAATGGACTGGCTTTCTAGAAACATAACATGCTCCAAACATAGCAGCGCAAAGTGGTAAGGGTTTAACCTTCTTTGTGTATTTCTTTTTATGTCATCTTTGTCAGTTTGTAGGAAAGAAGGCATTGCAAACTGCCAACAAAATGCTGGCAAAACACAGCAGGGCGAAGTGGTAGGGGTTTAACAGAAAAGTACAGTTTATTTATTTACTGATTTATGTAATAATAAACAGTTATATAATGTTAATAAACAGGCCATTTTCAGCCATAACCCAAGCCAAAGAGAGAGAGAGAGAGACAGACATACGACACAGTATTGAAAATAAATTAACACATACAAAACTAGGTAATACATAGAAAGAAATACAGAAAGAATTTGGTAGAGCTAACAGTAATGAGAATTCATCAAATCAAGCAGTTTAACAAATGATAAAGAATGGTAGTGACAGGTGAATTCAAATATAAATACCTAACATAGGCAAGGAAGCAAAATTAATATGATGTAGAAAAATCAACCCATTAACCAAGCTGTAATTAATGTTTCATGCCTATTTATGTTCCAGTTAAGTATTCTGTGTAGAAACAGATTTAACAGAAACATTGATGATTACACTTCAAATGAGCAAATTTGTATTCTGAAGAACAAAAACTAAAATTTGTCTAGAATCAGTGTTTTATTCAGGGCAAGTATACCACAACCCCACATTGAGTCTGCTCTTCAAATTTTCCCTTAAAACTAGCTGGTTTCTCAGTAGTAGCACTAAAATCTGAACCCCTGTGACTAGCACTTGCTCTAGAACCTGCTGTAAAGCACTAGGAAGCCTGAAACTGATACAAGCACTCAGCTCTCCTTGTCAATAAGAAGAAATTAATCATAGGCACTAAACAGCCTACAATTGCAAAGTACCTTGCAAAGGTAAGGGAAAACAGCTCTTAAACCTTACAAAAAAGCACCTAAACAGGCATGTCCAAGGGTCAGCTTCCGGTGGTTTCTCCTGTCCACCTACTCAATGCTAGAAGTCTAAACTTCAAAATGCACTCTCTCGAGGCACTCCTAAAAATGGAGAACATCGATATCTGTGCAGTGACTGAGACCTGGTTCAAGGCTCCAGAGAGCACCCCTGCAATACCAGGGTACAATTCTTAACACACTTTTCGGCCACAAAACCAAGACCGAAACACTAAAGGTGGAGGAGTGTCCATATTCACCAAGGATATTCACACTTCCAGGCTAGTTGCCCAACACAATGCATCTGAAATTCTCCAGGTGCAACTAACACTAGGTAAGACTGCAGTCCAAATTGTAGCTTGCTACAGATCCCCCACCATACCCCAAGATTCTCACTACACCTTCCTAAACATACTGGAAAATATTAAGATACAACCAAACACCCTAATACTAGGTGATTTCAACTACCCTGCCATTAACTGGGAAAACTACTCGGGTACCAACTCCTTTTCCCAACGGTTCCTGGAATTCATAAATTCCAATGCCCTGGATCAACTAATCCATTGTCCCACCAGGGGCTCCAATATCCTAGACCTGGTCATTACCAACATGGGAGATAGATGCTCCACATCAGTGGTCACCCCCTCATTGGTCAGGTCTGACCATAAGCAAATCACCCTTGACATCCACACCCCACCCCCACACCCCAGTAAGGAAACCTCCTTAAAAAACTTCTCCAAAGCCAACTTCATGCTGCTGAAGTCAGAAGTGACAAACTTCACAACACCCATGCAGATGGGATCTGGAAGTTCGACTGCAGAATCCCACACTAAGGCACTGTACGAGCACATCCACTCGTGCATGAATCATGCCATCCCAAATAGAACCAAGATGCTCTTCTACAAAAAAAGGAATTCAATCTAGTGGTCCCCTGCTATAAACAAACTATACAACCGAAGGAAGAAACTGTTGCAGAAAAGAGGAAAATCCCAGGATGTAAAAAACTCCCTCACCAGCCTCAGTAAGAAGCTGAGATCCCTCATAAAATCCTCAAAAGCTAGTTACGAAAATAAAATTGCCAAAGATTCCAAAGACAACATCAAGGCATTCTGTAGTTATATTAAGAATCTAAATGGCAATGCTCAGATCTGCTCTGAACTACAACAGAATGGCATTAAATATACTGATGCCAAGGATATTGCCAATATCCTGGCAGATCGATTTAGTGCCAACTTCACTCCCCTGTCACCCCCTAAAGGGCCCATCTCAATACCAAAAGATTGCCAAATTCCGATAATCACAGCCACACAGGTAGAAACAGCACTCTCCAAAGCTAAGAATACAGCATCCATGGGACCAGATGACATCCCAGGCTGTGTACTACATGAACTACAAAATTAACTGACACCCCACCTAAGTGTCATGTTTAATCATAGCCTCACCTCAGGCTTCATGCCCGCTGAGTGGCTCACAGCTACAGTTATCCCGCTCCACAAGGGAGGATCCACCTTGGATCCCGGGAACTACCGTCCCATCAGTCTGACAAGCCTGATCTGCAAGGGCATGGAACACATTATCATGGAACTTATAAACAAAGACATTGGCAACCTCCAGACACTGGACCCCACCCTGTTTGGGTTTGTGAAGTGCCGATCTTGTCTCCTGAATCTGATTGACTTCTTCGAGTCGGTCTCCAGAGCTGTGGACGAGGGTAAGGAAGTCCACACAGCCTATCTGGACCTCGCCAAGGCCTTCAACACCATCCCCCACTCTGGAATCATAGAATAACTTACTAAGCTGGGCATAAATCCCTACATCACTCGATGGGTTGCCAACTGGCTTACTGACAGAACCCAGACTGTAAAAGTAGCCGACTCCAAATCCAGCTACAGACAAGTGACAAGTGGAGTACCTCAGGGTTCAGTCCTGGGACCACTCTTGTTTGGCATCTACTTCTCTGAAGTACAGGCCAACACTAAGGGACTCTGGCTAACAAACTTTGCAGATGACTGCAAACTAGGAGCCATTATTGAATTTCCAAATGATGTGAATATTCTACAAAAGGGCCTTACAGAAACAGATGCCTGGTGCCAGAGCCATTGGCTCAAGCTTAATGCCAAGAAATGTATAGTCATCCCCTTTGGAAAAAAACATGTACCCATGAACTACCACATAGGTGGCAGGACACTAAACATCGAAAGTGTGATGACAGACTTAGGGACACAAGTGGACAGTGGTCTCACTTTCGATAACCACATCGCCACAGCAGTCAGGAAATCCTTCTACGTGGCACACCTCATCACTAAGGGCTTTTCATCCAGAAAAAAGGAGGTCATTGTCCCACTGTACTCATCCCTCATTAGACCCATTATAGAGTATAATGCCCCATTTGGTATGTACCTCACAAGACATCTGCAACAGCTGGAAAGGCCACAGAAATACCTCACTAATAGAATCACAGGCCTAAAGCAGATGCCATATGCTGACCATCTAAAAAACTCCAGCTATACTCTATGGCATATCGTCTACTCAGAGGCAATCTCTGCTTAACATACAAGGCCATGTCAAACCCTGAGCTGTTGGACATGCTCCACTTAAAGAAATCACAATCCCTCAGAGCCACACGCTCCAGGGATCTAAACCTTAACATCACAATGAACAAAACATGCTGGAGGAATAGGTTCCTGACCCAGAGACTCCCCATACTCAGGAATAGACTGCCCATACATGTCAAGCAGAGCACCTCATTGGCCCTCTTCAAAAGGAACCTTGATGATTGGATGGGAGATAGGAAATTCACCCCGGGGATCATGTCAGTCGCCCTGCTAGACAGGGGCCCAGAGAAGTAAATATTGTGGGAAAAAATTTCCAGGGAATTGTTATGGCTAGGCTTGCATAGGCCTTAGGGCCGATAGCCTAGTACCAACCTATGAACCTATATGCCCTCGATGCCTCCCCTTAACAAAATCAAGAAACGGTAAATACTTTTTTTTTTAATCACAATAAAATTCTTCATCAAGTTCAGAGCAGAGCTTGGCTTTCAAAACACAATGTATGAGTACAAAACACAGAAAAAAATTAGATCACCTAGTAAAGCAATAACATAAAAGACAAGTCTGTAAGCACTTTTGTTTTTTAACAAACTTTTCAGACCTGAGTTATTATGGGTATTGTAACTGTTTGTACAGAAGAAAAAAATGCCTGAAGAAAAGCTTTTTAAATGAAAAATAATAGAAGCAAACTACAATATATACATATATTTACTGGAAATGGTATGCTCTACAATCCAAATAATTTCTAATAACATCTGAAGATGAAGAGCATGCTTCCTTAAAGCACTGAGTGATTTATAAGCTTTAGCAAAGTAAACACACTGGGCCGGCCATTTAATTCATAGACTGTATTACTTCACTTGTCTTCATGAGTTTAATTATTGTTCTATAGCAATAGTTACTTTTTCAGATATGCAGATTACATTTTTTGCCCCCCCCTCTTCCAGGATCTTGCCAAATGGCTCCACTACCAACACTCAATCAAGCCAATTCATTCTGAGTATACGGGAAGTGGGCATTCATTCATTCCTGCCTGGGAGTATTGACTGGCTCTCTGCTGCTCAGTAAAAGCTGGGTGATAGGGAGTGTGCCAGCTTGATGGTCACAGATGGTAGTATACCCTCCCCCCTCAGTAGTTCCTCCAAACTTCACCATTACTGTATCCTGAGAGGAAGCATGCCTCCACTTGCTGAATTCCCTTCATAAATCCTAGTGCTCCTCTTATGTGTCACTCTTATAGGTTCATAGGTGAATACTAGGCTAACCGTCCTGAAGGGCCATTTTAAGCCCAGCCAGTAATCCGAGGTAAGAATCAAACCACATCCCTTGTGTCTATAAGGTGAATATCTTAACCATTGTGCCAATCCCATCCCTTCATAAGACACCGAGTTAAGAGCATCAGAGAAGCACCGAGAGGCATGGGCTGGGACAGGCAGTAGCTCAAGTCACAGCAAACTACCAGCAAGAGATGTCTTCTTGCCCCCATGATGTCAGCTGACTGCAGCTGCTCACTCCCATCCTCCTCGGCCAGCTCCTACATGCACCTGAGCCTCTATCCAGACTCAAGTCGTCTGTGGATAGTCAGGACTGTATATCTCTGTGACACAGAGCTGGCTCATGTGCTGATTAAATTTCATTAAATAATGAAAATTTGTAGAAGCTTTAGAAGTGATACTAAGTAAACATTGTTTGTAAGTTTTTAATCTGTGGCTTAGGAATACCCTCAACATATGTCTCAAATGGCTGGGACCAAAGAAAAGCACAATGTTGTGAGGATAATCACACTGTTTTTAAAGCACAAATTTTTGAGTCAGAGTAATTTGAGCACGGTGTTTTGGAAATGGTGCTTAGGTACAGAAAAAGCATCATTTGACTTTTGTGAAAGCAAAAAAATAATAATAAAAAAGTATTTTCCTTTTCACAAAGTAATGGCAACCTTGGAGATTTATTATTATAAGTTATCAGAAGTGTGGGGGTGTTCACTCTAAAATAAGAATTTAGTCTTGGATAAAGGTTTGGTGATAATCTTCTGATTGTTATTTTGTGAAATCACTACATAATATTCACAGTTTATTAGGAGATCCATGAATGAGCAAAATCATGTCATGCAAGACCATGAGAAAATGAGTAAACAGGAGAAAAGTTCATGTGTTAAAGTGTATAGCTGTAATTTAGTTGAGTTTCTGTACTTTATTGGTAGTAAAATTTTAAATCATTCGTGTAATAAAAGTTTCTGAAACTTCTACTGTAAATTAGTTAGTTGCATATCAGGAGGTAACTGGCAGCCATTATATCATCTAAATAAGGTTTCAATATACCTTAACCCACTTTTTTTTAGTCAGTTTTTATGATTACCCAAGAAATAGTTTTGGCTTCCTTGGCTATCACATTTACCTATAGAATCACATCTTACCATTTTGTATGTTATATGTCATCATTAAATCCATGCTCTTTAGGTGTAAAATTGAAAACGAACTTTGACAACATCGGCACAGCTTATCCTTAAGTAGTAGCTAATATAAAAGTCTCTTAGTGCAATTCTGACCATCAAATACATGGTTAAATTGCAAACACACACATCTACAGAGAAAGTGCTGTGCTCAGGCACTTTCAGAATCCTAGAAGTGAAAGAATAATATTAGATCACATTTGCGACTTGTAGCCAAGACATCTAGTATGCAGTGTAGTCCAGAGGTGCTTGTTGGTACAGTAGTAATGACACCAGCATGGTGTTATGGGGGTCGTGGGTTTGAATTCCAAATAACAACTAGCATTATTCTTTCACTTATTTGTTTCATTAAGTAGGTAGATAAGTGCCACTTTCTGTCTGTGCCATGACATTTGGTCCTACTCAGTGGGGCTATGGTGTTTATATCAGCCAGAGGGAGCATCTACCACACAGCCAGTGATAGTAAACATATATGAGTGAACTCTACCATGGAGGCATAGGAAGGAAGAGCTAAAATGACAACTAATGATATGTGAGGAATCAAAAATCATATGTATCCATCATCATTTTATATTTACTTACAGCACAACAATATATCACGTATAAACAAATAAGGCTTTATAGGTGGTACTAGGCTATCGGCCCCCGGGCCTATACAAGCCTAGCCATAACAATTCCCTGGCTATTTCTTTAAAACTGCAAACAGATGTAATCTACCCATGAAAATCTAAAGGTGTCACTGCTCAATGCTAGGAGTCTAAATAAGAAGCTCCACTCCCACCTAGCTGTCCTCACCTTGGAGGATGCAGACATCTGTCCAGTTACTGAGACATGGTTTAAAGCTGCAGAGGGTATCCTTGCAGTGCAAGGCTTCAGTGCTTCCACATATTTAGACCAGCAGTTGCACAGACAGGAACTAAAGGTGGAGGTGTTGTGATCTACAGTAATAACAAGCATACTTGAAGATTGATTAAATAGGATAATGCACTGGAATTCCTGTATATCCAGATTACCACAGATAAATTCCAGTACCATATTGGAGACACTCACCATTCACCCAGATACCATGTTCATGGGGGACTTGGATTATCCCTCTCTAAATTGGGAATCTTACACAACCCCAAATTTGTAGGCATAGGGATTTGTATAGGTTCATAGGTTCATAGGTTCATACTAGGCTATCTGCCCAAGGGCATTTATAAGCCTAGCCCATAGTTATGTGGCTTTCGCCACCCCTTTAGTTTGAATAAAAACTATGCCTATCATTTTTCTGTGCCTCTGTCAAGCAGTGACACTGAAGTAATCCCTGGGGTATATCTGCGATCTCCCATCCATTGGTCAAGATTCCTCTTGAACAAGGCCAGCGAGGTGCTCTGCCTCACATGTACCGGGATTTTGTTCCACAGCATAGGGAGTCTCTGGGTGATGAATCTGTCCCTCCAGCACGTTCTATTTATAACCGTGTCAAGGTTTACGTCTCCCGCCCTTGTGGTTCTGAGGGATCTAGATTTTTTGAGGTGAAGCATATTCATCAAATCTGGGTTTGACATGGCCTTATATGTCAGGCACAGGTCACCTCTGAGCAAGCGGTATGAGACTGAATAGAGCTGGAGTTCTTTCAGTCGGGCAGCATAAGACATATTTTTGAGACCCTTTATCCTTTTGGTGAGGAACTTTTGGGGCCTTTCAAGCTGCAGCAGGTGTCTGGTCAGATACATTCCGAACGGGGCATTGTACTCAATCATAGGTCTAATGAGTGATGAGTACAGGGGGACCAACAACATGGACCATTTAGAACATACACTCACCAGAGGCACAAAAGTATTGGACCTACTACTCAAAAAATGTATTTATTTATTTATTTGACATTTGTTGACTGGGATAGTCCGACTGAGCTAGTGGCCTTTTTTAGCGGAGGATCAGGGAGAAAAGCTCCACAGTAAAATAAACAATAAAAATTATAGTGCAATAAAGTAGTCTAGTAGATGTCCCTTATAATACAAGTAAAAGAAATCTGAAAATAAAACAGTAGAACAAGAATGGTAAGTAGTGGAGTGGGTAGTGAAAAAAGCAGTCAGAAAAGGAAAAAAGAATGCAGTTTGGATTATCCTCAGTAGACTGTACATGTAAAGGCATTTAGTTATATAATAGGAAGACTGTGAGGATATTAATTAAAAGCAGTTGCAGGAAGTATATAGCATATTACTGTAAGTGAAGAGGAGAAGGAGCTTGGAGAGGAGTAGGTGACAGTCATTATCATTCATATTTTTTGTGAAGGGTTATAAAAGAAATTATATTTATAGGAAGGGGGTAGTAGGAAGAAAGGAGAGGAGTGGGTAGTGGAGGAGAGAGGGAAAGGGAGGGGGCTGCATCCCCCCAACTGCTGTGTCCTCTCTGATAAGGTCAGACCATAAAGCAGTCCCCTTCAAAATAGGAATCAAATCAGTAAATCTAGCAAACCCTGTAACAATCAGAAACTACTCCAAGGCAAACTACATTTTATTAAGGGATAACCTCTCAGAATTCCAAACCCTTCTAAACTCAAATAACACAGCAGCCTATGCAAAATTGTTCAACAGAAACTCTATATAACCATATCAGTGGCAGCACTGAGGCTGCTGTACCTACCTGAATGAATCCCAAAACTAATTCAAAAAACAAACCACCTTGGTGGAATCCAAAATTAAACAGGTTGTAAAACAAAAGAAAAAGGTCATAGCTAAAATTAGGAAATGTAATACCAAAAAAAGATAAAAACTGCCTCATCAAATTTAATAGACAACTAAGAGCCCCCCCACACACAGATACCATCCAACATAATAATCAGTAGGGAGCAGATCTCGGATGCTGTCTCTAAGGCCAAAAATACAGCTTCAGTTGGCTCAAATCATATCTGAGGATGCGTCCCAAATAGCCTGAGATATGACCTATCAGGGCCATTGGTGTCATTATTTAACTATAACCTCTGCACAGGTCTCATGCCAAATAAATGGAAGACTGCAGTGGTCATCCCTCTGCACAAGGGTGGACCATCAGTGGATCCCAGAAATTGTAGACCCATTAGTTTGACTAATCTCATACGCAAAACGATGGAAAGAATTATCATGGAAATAATTAACAGTGACATAGGAAACTTTCAGATAGTGTACACAACCTAGTTTGGTTTCATCAGTGGCAGGTCATGCCTATTGAACCTGATGGACTTCTTTGAGAAGGTCACTAAGGCAATGGATGAAGACAAAATGGTGCATACTGTCTAACTTAACGTAACTAAGACATTTGATACAATACACCAGTCAGGCATTGTAAACAAACTCATGGAACTAGGAATGATGTTGATGATGATGATTCGCTGGATAGCCAGCTGGCTTACAGACAGAATCCAGGAAGTTAGAATTGTAGAGACAACCACCTCCACAAATAGATCAGTCACTAGTGGCATTCCCCCAGGGCAATATGCTGGGTCCGCTCCTCTTTGGCATCTATTTTTCAGAAATTAAGGTCCATGTCAAGGGCTTCTTGCTTATCAGGTTTGTAGATGATTGCAAGCTAGGCACAATCATAGAAACCCCCCTAAGATACTAACATCTTTCAGGAATGTCTAACACAGACAATGACTGGTGCCAAAGCCACAACTTAAAACTCAATGCCAAGAAATGAAGAATAGTACCTTCTGGGAAGTCAGCCACCTAGGGCAACTACCTTATTGATAAAACACCCTTAAACGTAAACGCAGTAGTCAGGGATTTAGTTACTCATGTAGATAGAATGGTTTTCGCCCAACATGTGCCCAAGTCTATAAGAGATCATTCTATTTCACTAAGCTTATAAGTAAGGGCATGGCCTGTAGGTCCTGAGAAGTCATCGTGCCACTATACTCAGCCATCATCAGACCCATCTTTTTTTTTAAACAAGAAACATTTTTATTAAATTATTATGTATGACACAGACGATCTTACATTTATATAAATGAAAATAAACCATACACAGTCTCATTTGCAAAGATTATACATTACAAACCATGCCGACACAACTATAGATACAAACATTATACATCACTTATAACATATCCAGTCATTCTCAGTAAACCATTCAATTCCTGCCTTCTTTTAAACTTTGTTCCTCCTCTGCATGTATTGATCCCACACTTCCCATTTTCTTCTGTAATTTGCTCCTACCCTTTTCTAAAGATCCCAATTCCAGTTATTTTATCTCTGTTACTATCTTCTCTACTTTCAGTAAAGTTAGTTTAGACTTCGATTTCCATTTTGCTTTTTTGGCAGCTATCATAATTAGACTCAGCAAGGCCTTACTATGTGTAAGCAAGTGTGATTCTGTATCATAGCTCAAAAATAAATTTCCTTAGTTACAATAATTTGCTCACCCACCATCTCCAACACGGGCAGTCTGCAGTGAGTCTTTAAAGTCTGCCAATTTATTTATTTTATTACACTCCCAGAAAATGTGTTCCCAGTTATCTCTTTCTTCCCCATCACACCTCCAACATTTGCTGTCTACCTGAGGAAAAATTCCTTGGACTCTACTTGGGCTATAAAAATACCTATGTAAACACTTCCAAGCAGATATCTTAAATCTTTTAGACGTTGTTGCATATTTGGGAGACATACATATATCCTCCATTGTTTCTTTCTGAATTGCTTATACAGTCTCTCTTCCTAATCCTTTCTGACCTCCTCTGATTGATTCTTATAGCTATGTAATGTTTTACATACTGTACTAATTATACTTCTGTTCTAGGTTCTACTAAAAACTCTACCAGTGCTGGTCTTTCATTTAGGACCAAACATACTGGAAAATATTAAGATACAACCAAACACCCTAATAATGGGTGATTTCAACTACCCTGCCATTAACTGGGAAAACTACTCGTGTACCAACACCTTTGCCCAACGGTTCTTGGAATTCATACGCCCTGGATCAACTAATACTTAGTCCCACCAGGGGCTCCAGTATCCCAGACCTGGTCATTACCAACATGGGAAATTGATGCTCCACACCTATGGTCACCCCCTCGTTGGTCAGGTCTGACCATAAGCTAATCACCCGTGACATCCACATCCCACCCCCCCAGTAAGGAAACCTCCATAAAAAAACTTTTCCAAAGCCAAATTGATGCTACTCAAGTCAGAAGTGACAAACTTCATGACACCCATGCAGATGGGAACGGAAAGTTCAACTGCTGAATCCTACACTAAGGCACTCTACGAGCACATCCACTCATGCATGAATCATGCCATCCCCAATAGAACCAAGACGCTGTCCTCCAAAAAAATAAGCCAATCTGCTGGTCCCTTGCCATAAACCACCTTTACAACAAAAGGAAGAAACTGTTGCAGAAAAGAGGAAAATCCCAGGATGCAAAAAACTCCCTTACCAGCCTCAGTAAGAAGATGAGATCCTTCATAAAATCCTCTAAAGCTAGTTACGAAAATAAAATTACCAAAGATTCCAAAGACAACCACAAGGCATTCTATAGCTATGTCAAGAATTTAAATGGCAATGCTCAGATCTGCTCTGAGCTACAACAGAATGGCATTAAATATACTGATCCCAAGGATATTGCCAGTATCCTAGCAGATCGATTAAGTGCAAACTTCACCCCCCTCTCACCCCCTGAAGGGGCCATCTCAATACCGAAAGATTGCCAAATTCCGGTAATAACGGCCACACAAGTAAAAAATGCACTTTCCAAAGGTAAGAATACAGCATCCATGGGACCAGACGACATCCCAGGCTGTGTACTACATGAACTACAAAATGAACTGGCACCTCACCTAAGTGCCATATTTAATCATAGCCTCACCTCAGACTTTGTGTCCACTGAGTGGCGCACAGCTACAGTTATCCCACTCCACAAGGTGGGATCCACTTTGGATCCCGGGAATTACCGCCCCATCAGTCTGACGTGCCTGATCTGCAAGACCATGGAACATATTATCATGGAACTTACAAGACATTGGCAACCTTCAAACACTGGACCCCATGCAGTTTGGGTTCATAAAGGGCCGATCTTGTCTCCTGAACCTGATTGACTTCTTCAAATTAGTCTCCAGAGCCGTGGACAAGGGTAAGGTGGTCCACACAGCCTGTCTGGACCTCAGCAAGGCCTTCGACTTCATCCCCCACTCTGGAATCATAGATAAACTAACTAAGCTGGGCATTAATCCCTACGTCACTCGATGGGTTGCCAACTGGCTTACTGACAGAACCCACACTGTAAAAGTAGCCGACTCTAAATCCAGCTCCAGACAAATGACAAGTGGAGTACCTTAGGGTTCAATCCTGGGACCACTCTTGTTTGGCATCTACTTCTCTGAAGTACAGGCTAACACTAAGGGACTCTGGCTAACAAAGTTCGCGGATGACTACAAACTGGGAGCTATTATTGAATCCCCAAATTATGTGGATATTCTATAAAAGGGCCTTACAGAAACAGATGCTTGGTGCCAGAGCCATGGGCTCATTTGGGCGCAGGAGAATAATATGCTGATAAATATCATATCAGATTTGAGAGACATAAACTGAAAGGTGAATATTTAATACAGCACACAATGATTGAAACTGTAGACTCATTTAAGGACCTGGTTATATGGGTAGATCCAGTTATGAGTTTTAATAATGATATCAACCAATTGGTTAATGATAGTTATAGAACTATAGGTTGTCCAAAAAAGATTTATAAAGTCTAGGAAATCAAAATGATGAAGTAATTGTTTGTTAGTTACATTAGACCCAAACTTGATTATGGAATAACAGTATGGAAACCCTGTAAGAAAACAAGCATGAGTAAACTGGAAGGAGTACAGCGGAAATATACCAAGGGCATCCATGGATATGAAAATTTAAGTTATTATGAAAGACTAAAATATTTGAACTTGTACAGTGTCTTTTACAGATATCTAAGAGGAGATCTTATTCAGGTATATAGGGCTTTTAAAGACAACTACTTCTGGGAATGTTAGGGGTTATCAAAAAGTACTAGAGAATCATCAGACAACCTATGTAGAAGATTCAATAGGAATGAGAAATGTACTAATTGATTCTCTAACAGAGTAGCTGATGCATGAACAGACTACCAAATTACATTAAAGCAAGTACTAGTTTAGATATTTTTATGAACAGCCTGGAACAAGGCTTATTATTACTGGAACAAGTGTTTTGGTATATTGGCAAGCTAGAAGTTTTATGCCTATTTATAATCTCTTTTTCAATATTTTTTCTTCATAATAGTTTTCTTACTATCTACATGCTCCTCTCGTTTTACCTTATTAGCATGAGTGTGTATTTTTCTCGTTTTTCGTACTATTGTTTGTAGTTCCTCAAGTACGATCATTGGTACATCCCTTACCTTTTAAGGTATATCTTAAATACCATTGTTGGTATTTTCTATCCCTTTCCTTCTTATTCTCTTCCAAAAAAAATATCTTTGTTTCTATCCCTTTCTGCTAAACTGTGTGTGTGTGTGTGTGTGTGTGTGTGTGTGCGTGTGTGTGTGTGTGTGTGTGTGTGTGTGTGTGTGTGTGTGTGTGTGTGTGTGTGTGATTATGGCTGAAAAACAAGTTTCTCCAGCTAAATCCTCTAAAGGCACCTTTGGATTTAAGAGGTGTCAGAAATGTTAGGGTAAAATGCCCCAACTCTCTGACGGGCATACTTTTTGTGTCTATTGCTTGGGGAAAGCCCACTTACAAAAACTGGCTAAGTGACAGAACCCACAGGGTCAGAGTTGCTGGAGCCATGTCAGACTCGAAGCCTGTCACAAGTCGTGTCCCACAGGGCTCAGTCCTGGGTCCACTCTTGTTCGGCATCTACTTTTCTGAAGTACAAGCAAACACAGGAGGGTTATGGCTGACAAAGTTTGCAGATGACTACAAACTGGGCGCTATAGTCGAAAACACATCTGACACAGATATCCTCCAGAAGGGCCTCACAGAAACGGATAACTGGTGCCAGAGCCATGGCTTGAAGTTAAACGCCAAAAAATGCATAGTCATACCCTTCGGGAAAAACAAGGTTACCCCTAGCTACCATATAGGTGGCAATCCACTGAGCACAGAAAGAGTCATCAGGGATCTGGGGACCCAAGTTGACAGTAGCCTTTCGTTTGACACTCATGTTGCTAAAGTAGTTAGGAAAACCTTCTATATCACCCACCTGATCATGAAGGGATTCACATCTAGATCAAGGGAGGTCATCGTCCCCCTGTACTCATCACTCATTAGACCTATGATTGAGTACAATGCCCCATTTGGAATGTATCTGACCAGACACCTGCTGCAGCTTGAAAGGCCCCAAAAGTTCCTCACCAAAAGGATAAAGGGTCTCAAAATATGTCTTATGCTGCCCGACTGAAAGAACTCCAGCTCTATTCAGTCTCATACCGCTTGCTCAGAGGTGACCTGTGCCTGACATATAAGGCCATGTCAAACCCAGATTTGATGAATATGCTTCACCTCAAAAATCTAGATCCCTCAGAACCACAAGGGCGGAGACTTAAACCTTGACACGGTTATAAATAGAACGTGCTGGACGGACAGATTCATCACCCAGAGACTCCCTATGCTGTGGAACAAAATCCCGGTACATGTGAGGCAGAGCACCTCGCTGGCCTTGTTCAAGAGGAATCTTGACCAATGGATGGGAGATCGCAGATATACCCCAGGGATTACTTCAGTGTCACTGCTTGACAGAGGCACAGAAAAATGATAGGCATAGTTTTTATTCAAACTAAAGGGGTGGCGAAAGCCACATAACTATGGGCTAGGCTTATAAATGCCCTTGGGCAGATAGCCTAGTATGAACCTATGAACCTATGAATATGTCACGATTTTTCTACTCGTACACTTTGTGAGCAAAAGAACAAATTGATACTCAGAGGACTTTTAAAATCTGATTTTGAAGAGGCCATTTCTGGGTCCAGAACTGAAGCCAGCACTTCATCATCATCCTCTTTTTTCACTAGTAAGAAAAGACCTTCTTCGCTACCTCACCAGCTACTTTATTCAAATCAACCCAAAATACCTTCAATACAGTGGAAAAATGGCTCTCCAATGAACATCTAATCCTAAACCCCAACAAAACTAAGCTGCTCCTCTTCTCCTCCACATGCAGGACCCCCCCCCACCATCCTTCAACATAACCGCTAACAATGGCACTATCATCTCCCCAGAAGCCCAAACTAAACTACTGGGTGTCATAGTTGATAACCTGAAGTTTGATGCGCATATCAAACTGTCAAAACCATTAATAAAAAACTTGTCTCTCTTTATAGAATCAAACCTTTTCTTACCCACTTGCTAGAACTGCAGTTGCCTGTTCCCATCTACTATTAACTCTTCTCTATGCCTCACCTCTATTCTCCAACTTAAACAAAACAGATCTTAATAAACTATCATCCTGCGATAAGCACATTGACAGATTTGCTACTGGCACAGCCTACCGGACACACCACTGTCACAACCTAAATCGCCTAAGATGGCTTGAACTGCCTAGCCTACTGCAGTTCAACCAGCTAATAGTGGCACATAAAGTCCTTTACCAACCAGAAAATACACCTGCACTAAAAAATATTATCAGCCCCTACACCAGCACCTGGCCACTGCGATCATCCACTAGACTCCTAGTTCAGAAATACAAATCCAACTACTCAGCTGGGGACACTCTGTTTGCCAAATCTGTTGGAAAAACATGGAACAGACTCCCAGCTGACTTGACCCTAGAACCCTCACTAACTCGATTCAAAAACAAACTCAAGAAATATTTCAAAACTCATTGGGTATGTCCTTGCACTAACCCTGACTAATGACCTCTCTATTACTTAGGTGCCTTTCCTTCAACTACTTCTAACTTTTTTCTACCACACCATTTCAGTAAGGGTCAGTTATATAACTGCTGCTCAATGTGTCTTAAACCTGTATGTAATGTTATTTATATATAACTTTGAAAATAATGTTATGTTTTGTAAAGTGTTTTATAATAAGTTAGTACTATATGTGCTAAATGCTGGTATTGCTTATGACTGTAATCTGCTTGAAAGTAGCATTTACTAAATGTTCAATGTGTATTATTATCTTGGAGCTTTTCTCCCCAGGCCTTTGCTGAAAATGGACATATATCCAGCCAGACTACCCCAGTCAACAAATGTAAAATAAATAAATAAAAAAAGTAAATAAGTACCTCGGAACTGTCCAAGAAGGTTTCTGAATGGCCTTTAGTGCCAGAGAGTTCTTCAGCACTGAAAAGTATATCTGACTTGGCACCTACAAAATTATCTGAGCCAATAGTGACTTCCTCGGCACCCACAAAGATTTCGGTGCCGGAACAGTCAAAGCTGCCTTTGCTCCCAAGGACACAATATTCACCGACTATTAACCCCTTTAAGAACAGGCCACCAAGCCCTTTCCTCGAAGTGAGACCCCCAAGGTCTCCTTCAGCTGCCTCAATTCGATCCAGTAAGAGTCTCTTAGAGGCCAACATTATGAGACTAGTGGATCAGGTCCTGATGGTGAGGGGATCGTTCTTGGTTCCAAGCCACTCCAGCATCAGAACCAGCCTACCTATGACACCACCCTTTCCTCCTGCTCCAAATCTTATTGAGTCACTGGAGCCCTCAGTTCCAACACTCCCGGCATCATCTGTTTCAGTTTTGGTAGCATCCTCTTCTCCGGCACCAAGAGCTGCCTTGAGCTCTTTCAGGCATTCAGCACTGGAGGCCTCCTGGGGTTGAGACTTTCTGGCCGGGTCCGTGGTGCAAGGGTCAGTTTTCTTAACTTCGGAGCAGTCCATGTCCCTTGGTGCTTTGGCTATTGTAGGATCATTCCAGGCTTCTGTTTCGGAGGTTGCCTCCTCAGTGCAGGGTGTGACCCTGGTTCCGAAGGAGTCTGTGTAGGTTCCGGGCTCCCATCCCTCTATGGGGAGGCCGGCCTTCTGGGTCATGGAGAAGGCTTTGGCCATTGGGGACTCACAGTCCATGCCATCCCTGTCAGGACTAGTATCTGCATCCCTTCGACCTGAGCTGCCATCATTCTTATCCCCAGGACAGTGGGCACAAAAGTCCCAGGATAGACCCGCTTTGGTGGTTTCCTCTTCTCAAACTTCCCCAGATCATCCCCCCAAGGAAGTACCTGCAAAGAAGAAGTGGAAGAGGAAGCACTTAGACTCCCCGGAGGAGTCTTTCACCAAAGATACCAATTTTGATGAAGGGGAAGATTCCCCCAGTTCACCCCCTGATGATGTTTCCTTTGGGGACATCTTAGAAATCCTGAAACAGAGGGGTGGTTGGTCTTCCATCCAGTCTTCCTCAGAAGAGTCGGTATACCTTGAGGCTTTTTCTGCCCAACCCTCTAGTTCTTGGATCTGTCCACCCGCTGACAATTTCATTAAGTTGATCGCACAGAGGGCATGGAAGATGCTCAACTCACTCCATGGAGCCAATCCCAAGAGGCTTGATCATATCCTATCTGCCCCCAAGGATGAGCAACACTGGTCTGAAGGCATACCTGTTGATGTTATAGTGATTGTGGCAGCCATGAAGAAGTAACTTGCTGAGGAAAGTCTGTCTATCCATCCTCCTAACAAGGAGTCTGGGACGTTGGATAGGTTTGGGAAGTGAGTTTATGTTTCAATGACCTTGACTTATATGGTGCACTTTACAAGATTACAAAGGGATCTGATCAGGGAACTCTCAGATACCCTCTCAGGAGCAGTAGCTGAAGGGATACATAACAAATTACCTCTCAGCTAGCAACCCTTGATGTGATTTCTAACTCATCCATGAGGCTAATAGCTCATGAAACAGAAGGGATGACTAGAGCAGCGGGTTCAGGCATAGCCATTAGAAGGCACACCTGGATGCGCTTTTGTGACTTTGCAGAGCCATTCGTCAACACTCCTTTTAATGGATCGACCCTTTTTGGTCTCAAGGTAAAAGCCACTTTAGCCAGATGTGAGAAAAATGGCAAGACCCTTTCTGCTGTTGACATATGTTTCTCCACTCCTCAGTGGCCTTACTCTAGGAACCACAGAAGTGGGAGACTATGGTTCAAAAAATCCAGAGAGCCTTTCCAGGATTCACGTGGCAAAGACTTCCCTCAGTGCAGAGGGGGAAGTAATGGAAGTCACCGCCCCAGAGGCAGAAATGGACCACAAAACCAGGGGTCCATAGGTTCATAGGTTCATAGGTTCATACTAGGCTATCTGCCCGAGGGCATTTACAAGCCTAGCCCATCGTTTTGTGGCTTACGCCACCCCTTTAGTATGGGGAACTATACCCATTATTTTGCTGTGCCTCTGTCGAGCAGTGACACTGAGGTAATCCCTGGGGTATATCTGCGATCTCCCATCCATTGGTCAAGATTTCTCTTGAACAAGGCCAGCGAGGTTCTCTGCCTCACATGTACCGGGATTTTGTTCCACAGCATAGGGAGTCTTTGGGTGATGAATCTATCCCTCCAGCACGTCCTATTAATAGCCGTGTCAAGGTTTAAGTCTCCGCCCTTGTGGCTCTGATGGATCTAGATTTTTGAGGTGAAGCATATTCATCAAATCTGGGTTTGACATGGCCTTGTATGTTAGGCAAAGGTCACCTCTGAGCAAGCAGTGCGAGTGGATAGAGCTGGAGTTCTTTCAGTCGGGCAGCATAGGACAGTATTTTGAGACCCTTTATCCTTTTGGTGAGGAACTTTTGTGGTCTCTCCAGCTGCTGCAAGTGTCGGGTCAGATACATTCCGAATGGGGCATTGTACTCAATCATTGGTCTGATGAGTGATGAGTAAAGGGAGACTATGACCTCCCTTGATCTAGATGAGAATCCCTTCATGATAAGGTGGGCAATGTAGAAGGTCTTCCTAACTACTTTAGCTACATGGGTGTCGAATGACAGACTACTATCAACCTGGGTCCCCAGGTCCCTGATAACTTCTTCTGTGCTCAGTGGATTGCCACCTATTTGGTAGCTAGGTAACCTTGTTTTTCCCGAAGGGTATGACTATGCATTTTGGCATTTAACTTTAGGCCGTGGCTCTGGCACCAGTTATCCGTTTCTGTGAGACCCTTCTGAAGGATATCTGGTCAGATGTGTTTTCTACTATGGCCCAGTTTGCAGTCATCTGCAAACTTTGTCAGCCATAACCCTCCTGTGTTTGCTTGTACTGAAAAGTAGATGCCAAACAAGAGTGGGCCCAGGACTGAGCCCTGTGGGACACCACTTGTGACAGGCTTTGAGTCTGACATGGCGCCAGCAACTCTGACCCTGTGGGTTCTGTCACTCAGCCAGTTTGCAACCCATCTTGTGATGTATGGGTTGACATTTAAGCTGATGAGTTTTTCAATGATACCCGAGTGGGGTATTGTATCAAGGCCTTAGCCAGATCGAGGTAGGCTGTATGGACTGCCTTTCCCTCATCAATGGCTTTGGTGACTGTTTCAAAAAGTCAACCAAGTTTAAAAGGCATGATCTGCCTTTGACAAAGCCAAACTGGGTTGGATCCAAAGTCTGCAAATTCCCTATGTCTTTATTTATGAGGTCCATTATGATCCTCTCCATGGCTTTGCAGATAAGGCTTGTCAAGCTAATGGGCGGTAATTTCCAGCGGCGGTGGAGGCACCGCCTTTGTGAAGTGGTACCACAGTTGCAGTGTGCCACCCGCTGGGTACGTATCCAGAGGTAAGACTTTGATTAAACAGCTCTCCTAGCTGTGGGTTTAATTCCTCATTGAGTTCATGGAGCACACAGCCGGGGACACCATCAGGTCCCATGGATGCTGTGTTTTTTGCTTTGGAGAGAGCAGTTCTCACTTGGGCGCTGGAGATGTTTGGGGGGCTGCAATCGTTTGGTATAGATATCTCTCCTTTGGGAGAAGTTTGCACTGACCCTGTCAGCCAGTATGTTGGCAATGTCTGTAGGATCAGTAATCTTCACATCATTTTGAACTAGCTCTGAGCATATCTGAGAGTTTCCTCCCAGGTTTCTAACATAGCTAAAGAAGGCCTTATGATTGTCTTTTGAGTCTTTAGCTATTTTTCTCTCAAATTTGCTTTGGATGATTTTATGAGAGCTCTTAGTTTTTTACTTATAGTGATCAAGGGTGTCTTACCTTTTAAGGATTTTGCTCTATCTTGTAGTAGCTTCCTCCTTTTGTTGTAGAGTTTGTTTATGGCTGGGGTCCACCAGACTGGACGCTTGCCTTTGGTACAAAGAGTCTTTGTTTTGCTTGGGATTGCCTTATCCATGCAGTCCTGCAGGTGCTGGTAGAAGGCATTTGTAAGTGATTCAGCGGCTTGAGTACTGTTTTCCGCCGGCTCGGGGCCTTAAAGGAGACCATACTAGTCTTTAGAAGTGTGAAGTCGGCTTTGAGAAGTTCTTTACTGTGGTCTTTTTATTTCAGGTGGGGGTGGGATGAGGACCTCCAGCGAGATTAGTTTGTGGTCTGATCTCACCAGTGAGGGTACACCTCCGGTGTTGAACATTGTGCTCCCATGTTCGTGATGATGAGATCAAGTATGTTATCTCCTCTTGTGGGATGGTGACTAGTTGTTCCATGGCATTTGAGTTTATGAATTCCAGGAACTTTTGGGCTAGGGTGTTTGGGCTTGAGTAGTGTTCCCAGTCTATATTAGGGTAATTGAAGTCACCTAGTATGATGGTGTTTGGTGATACATTTATCCCTCTAGTGTTTTCAGGAAGGCCATGTGAGGTTCCTGAGTTTGTGAGGGTGGCCTGTAACATGCTACAATTTGCAGAGCAGTCTTGCCTATGGTTAATTGCACCTGGATGGTCTCCGATGCATCGTGCGTTGCCACCAGTCTTGAGGTGTGGGTGTCCTTGATGAATATGGATACCCTCCTTTCTTGGTATTGTCCGGATTTTGGGGCCGGAACGCATGATATGAGGTAAAACCTGATAGCGCTGGGGTGCTCTCAGGAGCCTTGAACCAGGTTTCTGTCACAGCACAGACATCGATGTTCTCCATACTCAGAAGGGCCTCGAGTGCGTGCATTTTGAGATTTAGACTTCTGGCATTGAGCAGCATTACCCTTAGTTTTTTTCCTTTTTTGTGTTCTAGGGTGGTAGGTTTAGAATTTGAGCCTTGCCTAAAAAGGCACTATGGGGTGGCAAGAGCCTTTGCCAATATCCGAATCCCAGGGTGACAGGTGCAAGCCGTCCCTTGCGAGCAGCGTGGCTTGTCCAGCATGTCATCCCAGGCAGACAGACACTGGATCCCCTTTGAATGACACCAGAGTTTAAGCCAATTGTTAAAGCTGATCATCTTATCTCTGTATTGTGGCATCATTCTTGGTGAAGGTAGGATACTGCTCAAGGTCAGGGTCATACCTGCCTGGGCTACATAATCAGAGAGCTCCTCAATGTCTCTTTTCATGTAGTCCAAGGAGGTACGTCTCAGGTCGTTTACACCAGCGTGGACAATGACTGAGTCATATTTGTACCTGCTGTTGAGAGACCTGAGTGCTTGCGTTATGTGGCGGATTCTAGCGCCCGACAGGCAGCTTACTGTGACCTTCTCCTTACTCAGTCTGGTGAGCGAGACGTCAGTGTGTCTGACTATGGAGTCACCAATGACTAGTGTGTCTGGCATTGTGTTTGGCCTTAAGGGCTGTGACTGTTTGACACTCTGACTGTGAGGTCTATGTGTTGCAGGTGTTGTGTTCTGAGGTGGTGGTTGTTTGGGTGTCTGCTTTGGTGGCCTCTGCTGTTTTGGTAGATTTTTGATCAGAGCCTCCAGTATGTCTTTGTGTGTTTATGTGTATGATTTGAGGTTGTAATGGTACTATGTGAGACTGGGTCTATAGTGTGTGTGGTAACCTTCTCCTCCTGACTGGTCTTGCCAGTCCTATGTTGAGAGAGCTCAGCCTCCAGTTTGGCCGTATAGTTGCATCTCTCGCATGTATTTGTGTTTTGTGGGAGGAGGAGAGGGTTGTCTGTGTACATGAGGCAATTGTAACATTGCCTCAATATTCCCAGGTTCACCAGCTGAGCAGGAGAGGACACTAGCAACTGATCCTCGACATGCTAGAAGGAATAGACAAAAAAACTTTAAAAAGATTCCGGGGACGTGGGTGACCGAGAAATGGGGGTTGCCTTTTGGGGTACTATCTATGACACGAGTGCCGTATCAAGGTAATAAGTACTGTAGGAGCAAGTGCTACGTTTAACAGATAGAGAATAGTCTACTTGGAGTCAACTAGAGATGATCTTTTAATTATAGGATACGCTGATTAGATCAGTAGTATAGTTCGAGGAAGGTAGTTTTAAGGGAAAATTTGAAGAGTGGACTTTAGGTAGCCGAATAGTTTAAACCTGCTTAACCGAGCTGCCCTAGTGTGCAACAGTGGCAACTCGCTAAATCAAGGCTAATGCGCTAAAGCGTCTTTATAGCAGGGGCTGGAAAAGACAGGAAATGACCCAAAATGGCCAATAAACTACAAGTTACTGTCTTAAACCACTCCTCTGAGGACAAATGAAGGAGTTATGGAAATGACCCTAGTGGCCAATAAAACTACAGTTTCAAGTCAGTAACCACCTCTCACGGGGCAGGGAAGCTGCTCAATGTTAGTCACTGCCACTGATGAACACAGAGACCCTCCTTCAGCCCAAGCAAAAATGGCCTCACAGAAACTTTCAAACAGTTCAGGAACAGCAAGCCTGTAACTGAACTTTTTAACTCTCAGAAAAGTGGGAAAACACAAGATTTTTTGTTTTGTTTTTGTTTTAACAGAGATAGCAGAGGTTCACAAGTAATATCAAGTTATAACAGTGCAGTAAATGACCCCACACAAGAGTGCTAGGTCAAGGACAGAAAATATGCAAGTTTTAAGAAAAAAACGATTTAAAATTAAGTGCAAACAGGAAATTCAGCAAACAGCTTTTGGTTGTGCTCTAAATACAGCTACTAATACAGAGAATCTTTTTCTGGTACTTCCTATTAGCACCCCTGAACAGGGCCCCAATTGCCTTCCTCTGGAGGCAGTTGGGGGAAGACTTTCTCTGCACCAGTCTGCCTGGCAAATATTAACTACAAACAAATGGGTGCATGGAAGATAATCCAGAGGTTACAAAATTCCACTATAGCTATCCTCAATAACCCATAAAAAACTCCCAGATATTCCACCCAATCAAAGGGAAGCAGCAGTTATAGAAATTCAAAAAACTGCTGGTCAAAAGAGTCATCCAAAAAGTCTCACCAGACCAAACAGGATCTAGGTTTCACTCAAGGTTCTTTTTAGTGCCCATAAAAACGGGATTGAATTCCCATCTTGGATCTCAGCCAGTTCAACAAGGCAGTTCAGGAAACCAACTTCCAAAAGGTCTTGGCACAGTCAATACTTCCTTTCTTGGAAAAAAGGCGATTGGATGTGCTCGGTAAAACCTGCAGGATGCCTATTACCATATAAAAATGGACAAATGCTCCAGGAAGTTTCTGCACTTCTGGCTGGGAGCCAGTCATTTCCATTTCAGAACACTGCTCTTTGGACTTGCCACAACCACCAGGGTGTTCACCAAATGCATGGCAGTGGTTGCAGCTCATCTCAGACTGCAGGGCTTTTGAGTTTTTCCATACCTCGATGACTGGCTCCTTACTGCTACCACCAGGCATCAGTCAGAGCA
Source organism: Protopterus annectens (assembly GCF_019279795.1). Taxonomy (NCBI): domain Eukaryota; kingdom Metazoa; phylum Chordata; order Ceratodontiformes; family Protopteridae; genus Protopterus; species Protopterus annectens. The sequence goes on from NC_056750.1 coordinate 589,354,960, forward strand.
AGCAAGAGATTACACTTTACACCTCTAGACATAACAATAAATTTCAAAAAGTCAAGCCTGCAAGCAGTTAGCCTTCATCAGAGTCCACTAAGATACTGTCACAGGAATCGCTTCTCTTCATCCAGAAAGACTGTGACACATCAGATCCGAAGTCTCTCAAATTCTAAGAAACAACAGAGTGCCAGTCAAATTAATCCTAAAAGCGCTAGGCTCAATAGCAACAGCAATAACCCTTGTTCCCTTAGCAAGATATCACATGCAAATCCTGCAATGGTTACTTGCTTCCCAGTGGTCTCTGATGCACCAGCCAATGCCTTTGCTAATCGTGGTTACAAATCGCTGCAAACAAGATCTTATGTGGTGGCTCCACTCCAATCAGATTCTCTTGGAATGACCTTTTATTCTTCCCCAACCCCAAGCTACAGTAACTACAGATGCTTCCCAGATAGGGTAGGGGGTATTATCTGGGAAGTTCAGTCCAAGGCACATGGTCTCAACTGGAGGCCAACTTGCACATCACTGTTCTAGAGATGAGGGCATTGGTGTTAGTGTTGCAAGCATTCCAAGATGCCCTTCCTCTAGGGACAGTAGCAATTCAAATAGACAACATATCGGTGGTCTGCTATATCAACAAACAAGGGGGAACCAAATCTTGCCCATTGTATTGAGAAGCCCTCAGAGTTTGGCATTGGGTGATTTCTTCCAACTGCTTTCTCATTGCAGTGCACATTCCGGGGAGCTACAACATGATAGCGGACAAGCTGATCAGAACTATTCTCATGCCTTATGAGTGGTCTCTCAATCCTGTAGTGGTCAACAAGATTTTTTGTCACTGAGGCCAACCTTGCTGCGATCTCTTTGGCTCACACTTGAACAACAAGTGCAGAAGTTACTTTGCCCTAATTCCCCCACCAGGGAAGTCACCCAGAGATGCTATCCTTCATGATTGACTCCCTGGTCTTCTCTATGCCTTTCCTCCAACTCCCTTGATATCGCAATTTCTAAAGAAAGCCAAGAGGACGGAGAACTCAATAATCCTCATTGCTCCTTTTTGGCCTGGACAGGTTTGGATTCCCTTACTTTGACCTAACCTTCTTTGGAAGCCATGGATTCTGGACCCAGCTCCAGATCTGCTGTCCCATCCAGAAGGCATGGTTCATACAAATCCCCAACATCTCATGCTCACTGCATGGCTTCTCCAATTCCCATGATTGCCAGGAATCTTTCCTTATACTCTCCTGTCCATCAAATAATTGTGGCTCATCACAAACCTTCAACTAGGAAACTTTACCAAAGTAAATGGGAAAAATTTGTGAACTGGGCTATTAACAACATACTTGATCCTTATTTGACCCCACTTCACAAGGTTTTGGATTTCTTAGCCAACCTCTATCAAATCTGGTTCATCTGCATCAACAATTAAAGTTCATCTAGCGGCAATTTCGAACTTTCATATGAGATTTGATGGCTTACATTTAATGTCCCACAATCTTTGCAAAGCATTCTTAAAGGGGCTCCTGATGTTAAGACCCCCATTTAAAGAACCAATTCCTCCTTGGGATCTAACATTAGTCCTACAGTCCCTTACTTTGTCCCCATTTGAACCATCAGCGACTTGTGACTTAAGGTTTTTATCTTGGAAAACATTATTTTTAGTGGCTATTACCTCTGTCAAAAGAGTATCCAAACTTCAGGCTTTATCCTGCAGACCTCCATATTTGATATTCCACAAAGGTAGAGTTGAACTTAGGATTAATCCATCCTTTTTACCAAAGGTGGTTTCAGAAGCCAATATAAATCAGTCTCTTCAGTTGCCAGTCTTCTTCTCTAACTTTACCAGTAAAGAAGAGTATACCCTTCATTTGCTAGACATCCACAGACAACTGCATTTTTACCTTCACAGAACAAAGGATTTCAGAAAATCTGATCACTTATTTGTTGCATTATCTTCTCTATCTCTAGATAATCCAGTTTCAAAGGTTACCTTAGCAAAATGGCTTAGAGACTGCATTACTTTTATTTGTCAGTCGGAAGAACTCCAACTACTATGCCCAGTTAAAGCCCATTCAACCAGAGCATTGGCAACTTCTGCAGATTTTCATGCCAGGCCATACTTGGATGACATTTGTGCAGCAGCCACTTGGTCTTCTCCACATACTTTTATCACTCATTACAAGTTAGATCACGTCTCGAGGGGACGGGCATCATTTGGTTCAATGGTGCTTAGGAACATTCTTCTGTGAAACCTCCCAAGGCTAAAGTAGCTGGGACTCTGTCCCACAGTCAAGTATTGAGTGAAGATTGACAACATCAGATAAAGAAGTTATGTGTTACCATAACATTTCATCTGTGTTGTCGATCTTCACTAATGCTTGACATTCTCCCCCTCCTTCACCTATCCTGAGACTCTTAGTGGACCGAATCTTCCATCGCTGGCTTCATATTAGGGACACGTATCTGGTCTCTGACTGTTATGTTTTTTATTATTACTATAATTTCTGTAGGTCTGTCTGCCACTATGTTGGACAAACTCGATCTGAGGTAATTTTGAGAGGAGCATTATGGGTAGAGCCTGGCTCGAGAGTTTGGAAGGTGTGAGCTGAAGTAAACTGCCGAGTCAGTTCTGAGGCTCGGAATCGAGCCCTGAGTCAAGTCAATGCCAAAAACACAGCATCACTGGGACCGGATGGTGTCCCAGGCTGCGTCCTACATGAGCTCAAAGATGAACTAACCCCTCACCTAAACACACTGTTTAAACTCAGCCTCTCCACAGGCTATGTGCCCACAGAGTAGCCCACAGCAATGGTTATTCTGCTTCACAAAGGTGGAGCCGCAACGGACCCCGGGAACTATCGCCCTATAAGCCTGATTAGCTTGGTCTGCAAAGCTATGGAGTGCATCATCACGGATATCATTAACAGAGATATTGGAAACCTCCAAATACTGGACCCTACCCAGTTCGGCTTTAAGGGCAGATCATGCCTCCTAAACCTGGTGGACTTCTTTGAGACAGTTACCAAGGCTATAGAAGAGGGAAAGGTGGTCCACACAGCTTATCTAGACCTTGCAAAGGCCTTTGACACCATTCCCCACTCGGGTATTATAGACAAGCTCACCAGCCTGAACATAAACCCCTACATCACAAGATGGGTTGCCAACTGGCTCACGGACAGAACCCACACGGTAAGAGTTGCGGGAGCTAGGTCTGACTCTAAACCGGTTACAAGTGGCATTCCCCAGGGCTCAGTCCTAGGACCTGTTCGGCATATACTTCTCAGAGGTACAGGCAAGCACAGGAGGACTATGGCTGACCAAGTTCACAGACGACTGCAAACTAGGGGCTATAATTGACGCTCCGGCTGGCACAGACATCCTCCAAAAGGGTCTCACTGAGACAGATACCTGGTGTCAAAACCATGGCCTCAAGCTAAATGCCAAAAAGTGCATAGTCATCCCCTTTGGAAAAAAAGTACCCACAAACTACCACACAAGTGGTAGCCCCCTAAATACGGAAGACGTAATAAGGGATCTGGGGACCCAAGTAGATAGTAACCTCTCCTTTGATAATCACATTGCCAAAGTGGTTAGAAAATCCTTCTATGTGGCCCACCTAATCACAAAAGGGTTTGCATCCAGATCGAAAGAGGCCATTGGGCCCCTCTATACATCACTCATGAGACCCATCATAGAGTACAATGCCCCATTTGGGATGTACCTTACAAGACACCTGCAACAACTGGAAAGACCACAGAAGTTCCTCACCAAGAGGATCACTGGCCTCAAGCAGATGCCCTATGCAGCTCGACTGAAGAAACTCCATCTGTACTTGGTTGCATACCACCTACTCAGAGGTGATCTCTGCCTGACATACAAGGCCATGTCCAACCCAGAATTGATGGACATGCTCCACTTAAAGAAAACCATATCCCCTCGAGCCACACACTTCAGGGATCTAAATCTCACCACAACAATAAATAGGACGTGCTGGAGGGATAGATTCCTGTCCCAGAGACTTCCCATGCAGTGGAACAAGATTCCAGTCTACATTAGGCAGAGCTCCTTGCTAACCCTCTTCAAGAGAAACCTTGACGAGTGGATGGGAAACAGAAAGTTTACCCCAGGGATCACTTCAATGGCTCTGCTGGACAGAGGCACAGGAAACTAATCTAAGGGGGCAGCGAAAGCCAACACATTCCGGCCAGGCTTATAAATGCCTTTGGGCAGATAGCCTACTACCTACCTATGAACCTATTAGCGAAGAGTGACAACACAGATGGAACATTATGGTAAGACATAACTTCTTTTTTTCTGCATGTACTATATATGTGAGCCTTAACTGTGTTGCTCGGAAATACCCCTTCATATTGGGTAATCCCAATCCGCCCTGTTATTTTGGCAGAATAAACTTATCACACCTAACTCTTGCATTGTCCCCTCCCAGATAAAATCCTTCAGCTGTTTATTAATTGCTACCCACAACTTTTCCTCTGGCTGATAAAAGTTTGCCTGACATATGTATAAAACTAAAGGGACTAAAAACATTTTAACTGCTTGTATCTTACTATCTATATCTATATAACAAAGCTTCCATTGTCTCAGTTTTTTATCACCTTTTTAGTATCTTCCCACATATTCTTAGCTGCCACACTAGAGTACCTTTTAATCCATGCTCCTAAATATTTCATTTTATCATATCCCCATTAATATGGGTATTCCTGAACCAGTTCATATGTGGGTACATAATTTACTGCTATTGCCTTTGTTTTAGCTTCATTAATTCTGTATCCCAAAAAGATTTGAAACTGTCTGTATATGTTCCACAGCACTGTAATGTCACTTTCTGGTTTTGTCCGGTATAAAATAATGTCATCTGAAAATAGAGCCAGCTTTTTTGGCTACCATACCAATTATATCCTTGAATTTATCACTCCCTTATTTTCTTTGCCAGTCGTTCTAAATATAATGCAAATAACAAAGGGGAGAGAGGATACCCCTACTGGATTCCTCTGTTCAAACTGAGATTATCAGAGAAGACCCCACCCACTTTAATTTTCTCCTCTGATCTCTCATATATCCTCCTAATCAACCCCATAATTATATCAGGGAATGCAAATGCTTCCATTGCTGTTCTCATGAAATCTCAGCTTACTCTGTCAAATGCTTTATCTGCATCGAGATCTAACAGCAGCAGTGGTATTTTCTTACATTCTGCTTTCCTCTGAATCAACACTGTCCTGTTTATGTTGTCAAATGTTTGCCTCCCTTCCACAAAACACACTAATCCATATCTATCAATATTGGCATCACTTTTGCCATTCTTTCAGCCATTATAGACATAAACACTTTACAATCATGGTTTAGTATTGAAATGGGCCTGTGTAAAACTGGATTTGATGGATCTTTACCCTCTTTATATATTACAGCTACCACTGCTTTCTTCCAGGATGTTGGTATTTCTCCTCCTCTTAAAATACTGTTAAATCTTCCAGATGTTTATCATTTTCTCCCTCCTAGTTTCCAGACTTCCACAGGAATGCCATGTATTTCTGGTAACTTTTCTTTAGATTGGTTATACATCACCATTTTTATCTCATCTCCTCCTATCCTAACTGTTAGTAAGTGAGCCTTCTCTACCTCTAACCTTGGCATATTTCATTCTTCCATAAACATTTCCACTTGTACCTTTTCTTGATTTCCATATTTCTCTGTTTTATACAGACTTTCATTGAATTTTTGAAATAGTTCTAATACTTCTACAGGATCCCTAGGTATCTTCCTTGTTGCAGGCTTTCTAAGCTTGGTCACGGCCCTTACTACTTTCTTTTGCCTGTGTCGTTGTGCTAATATATTTTGTGCTCTGGAGTCATTATCAAAAAACAGTTGCTTAACAGCAATCTTTCTAAACTTATGCATATTATCGAAGTAATCCCTTATTTTCTGTTTAGCATTCTGCAATTGCTCCTTTTCTTGTTCTGTGCGATTCCCCATGTTTTGCAATACTTTCATTTGTCAGTCCCTCTAAATAATTCTTGTTACTTCTTAAAAAAATGTTTCCTGCCTTTCCTGTAAGTAGTCTAGTCCAGATACAGATTTGCTGTATCCAGGACTGTTTGTAAGCTTCTGAGCAGTGCCAAAAAGTTTGCTCTTCAATTTTCCCCTTAGATCTACTAGTTCTCTCCTGCACTTTTACTAGCTTATAAGTCTAGCACTTTACCAGATTTCTTGGTAGCAATTATTGTAGCACACAAAAGTGCTACCAGCACTAAACGTTCTACAAGGAAACAACTCCAGTACTTATTAATGCCCAGCCCTCCAGGCATGTCTAAAGGTCAGTTCCCCCTGTGCTTTCTCCTATTAACCTGGTGAACTTGGGCATTCTGAGGCAGTCTAGCAACTGCCTCATGTACACAGACAACCCTCTCCTCTTACCTCCTAACACTCAGACTTGTGAGAGATGCACTTATATCTTCAAATTGCAAGCCATGCACTTTCCAGCCAAGACTGGAATAGCTGGTCAAGAAGATAAGGTCAACACCTGCACCACACCACATGGAACACATAGCCCTCCAGAACACCTACCATTACAACCCTTACATAAAAACACAAACCACAGACCCACCTTTACGGAGGCTCTCAAGAAAAATCTGCCCTAATAGCAGAGACCTCCAAGCCAGAAATGCACCCGACCACCACAGCACAAACCACAAGACACATAGCTCACCTATACAGTGTGCCCCTCAACCTAAGCCCCTAAGGTAAACAGCTTGCCCAAAACAATAATCATAGGTGACTCAATAGTGAGGCACACTGATGTCCCACTCACTAGGTTGAATAAGGAGAAGGTAACAGTCAGCTGTCTATCAGGTGCCAGAATCCGACACATAACGCATGCACTCAGGTCATTCCACTACAAGTATAAGTATGACTTTGTCATTGTCCATGTGGGTGTGAATGACCTGAGATGCACATCCCTGGACTACATGAAAAGAGGCATGGTGGAGCTCCCGGATTATGTGGCCCAGGCAGGTATGACCCTAGCCCTGAGCAGCATCATACCATCGACCAGAATGATACCGCAGTACAAACAGAAAATGATTGACTTCAACAATTGGCTAAGTTTCTGGTATCATTCTAAGGGAATCCAGTATCTGTCTGCTTGGGATGGCATGATTGGCAGACCTCGATGCTTTGCCAGAGATGGTCTGCATCTGTCACCCCTGGGTTTCCGAGTATTGCATAAGGCTCTTGCCACTGCTACAGTGCCTTTTTTTAGGCAGTGTTCCAAAGGCCAAATTACCACCTTAAGAGCTATAAATGAATGCAATCTGAGAGTTATGCTGCTCAGTGCTAGAAGTCTAAATCTCAAGATGCACTCGCTCGAAGCACTCCTCAAAATGGAGAACATCAACATTTGTGCTGTAACGGAAACCTGGTTTAAAGCAGCAGAAAGCACCCCTGTGCTACCAGGCTATAACTCATTCTACACCTTTCAGCCCCAGAACATGGACCAAAGCTCCAAAGGTGGTGGTGTCTCCATATTCATAAAGGATGTGCACACCTCCAGACTAGTAACCCAGCATAATACATCTGAGACACTCCAGGTACAACTAACATTGGGTAAGATGGTGAATCAGGTCATAGCCTGCTATAGGTCCCCACTCATGTCCCAAAACTCTCACTCCACATTCCTAAGCACCCTGGAAATTATTAAGATCCAACCCAACACTCATACTAGGTGACTTCAACTACCCCTCCATCAACTTGGAAAACTACTCATGCACCAATGCACTGGCCCAATGCTTCCTGGAATTCATCAATTCCAATGCCCTGGACCAGCTCATTCTTACCCCCACTAGAGGAAGCAACATCCTTGACCTGGTTATTACTAACATGGACAGCCGTTGCTGTACACCAATAGTCAATTCCTCCCTGGTTAGATCCGACCACAAACTAATCACCATGGAAATCCACATCTCACCCACACCCCCCGCAAAGGTATCCACCATGAAAAACTTCTCCAAACCTTCCTTTGGACTCCTAAAACCAGAGGTGGCTAACTTCATGACACCCATGTCAATGGAAAATAGATGCATGACTGCCGAATCATACACCTATGCACTGTACAAGCACATACATAAATGCATGGAACTAGCCATACCCAACAGAACCAAGATGCTCTCCTCCAAAAAAAGGAAGCCAAATCTGGTGGTCCCCTGCCATTAATAAACTCTACAACAGAAGGAAGAAACTGTTGCAAAAAAGGTGAAGTCCCAAGACTGGAAACATTCCCTTATTAGCCTCAACAAAAAGTTAAGATCCCTCATCAAACCCTCCAAAGCCAGCTATGAAGGCAGAATTGTGGCAGACACTAAAAACAACCACAAAGCCCTCTAGTTATATCAAGAATCTCCATGGCAATACCCAGATTTGCTCTGAGTTACTGCACAATGGTACCTCCTATACTGAGCCAACAGATATTGCCAACATACTGGCCAACAGATTCAATGCAAACTTTACCCCACTCTTCCCCCTAAAGGACCAATCTCAATACCGGAAGAATGCCAGGCACCCAGCATTACTGCAGCACAGGTTAAAGCTGCATTGTCCAAGGCCAAGAATACAGCTTCCATGGGACCCAGCAATATCCTTGGCTGTGTTCTACATGAATTACAAAGTGAACTGGCACCACATCTGTGTGGTCTGTTCACTCACAGCCTCACCTCAGGCTTTGTTCCTACCAAATGGCACACTGCTACAGTCATCCCTCTTCATAAAGGAGGAGCGACAACAGACCCTAGAAATTTTGACCCATTAGCCTGATGAGTCTGATATGTAATGCTATGGAGTGCATTATCATGGACCTAATTAACAAGGATACAGGGAATCATCAAACTCTAGATCCCATGCAGTTTGGTTTTGTGAAAGGTAGATCATGCCTGCACAACCTGGTTGACTTTGAGTCAGTCACCAAAGCTGTGGATGAAGGTAAGGCAGTTCATATAGCCTACCTCAATCTGGCCAAGGCCTTTGATACCATTCATCACTCAGGAATTATTGATAAACTCTCAAAACTAGGCATCAACCCCTATATCGTTAGGTGGGTTGCAAATTGGCTCACAGATAGAACCCACAGTTTGAAAGTAGCGGACTCCCAAGTCAGACTGCCAACTAGTCAGAAGTGGAGTCCCACAGGGTTCAGTCCTGGTCCTCTCCTGTTTTGCATCTACTTCTTAGAAGTCCACCCATCATGGAGGGACTCTGGCTGACCAAGTTTAACTCCCCAAGTGATGCAGACATCATACAGAATGGCCTCAGTGAGACCAATGACTGGTGTTGAAACCATGGCCTTAAGCTTAATGCCAAAAAATGTGTTGTCATCCCCTTTGGGAAAAACTCAATTCCCACTAATTACCACATTGATGGGAGCCGACTGAACACTGAAGGCATTATAAGAGATCTGGGGACACAGGTTGACAGCAACCTCTCCTTCGACCACCACATTGCCACTCAGAAAGTCCTTCTATGTGGCACATCTCATTACCAAGGGTTTTGCATCCAGGAAGAAAGAGGTCATCATTTCTCTCTACTCTTCCCTCATTAGACCAATCTTAGAGTATAATGCCCCATTTGGCATGTACCTCACTAGACACCTGCAACAGCTGGAGAGGCCACAAAACTACTCCCTAGGCCTTAAACACATGTCCTACATGGAGAGACTCAAAAACACTCAAGCTATTCTCTGTCTCATATCGTCTACTAAGAGGCGATCTCTACTTGACTTACAAAGCCATGTGTGACCCAGCTCAGTTAGAAATGCTACAACTACATAAATCCCAATCCCTCCTCACCACATGTTCCAGAGACCTCAGCCTCATTACCACAATCAACAGAACATGCTGGATGGACAGGTTCATAACCCAGAGACTGCCCATGCTCTGGAATAGTTTTCCCATACATGGCAAGCAGAGCACCTCTCTGGCCCTCTTCAGAAGAAATCTTGATGAGTGGATGGGAAATAGAAAGTTCACCCTGGGGATCACTCCAGTGGCTCTAATTGATAGAGGCACTGGGAACTAACATCGGGTGGCACAGTGCCAGGGCGCTTCTATGGGCTGGGTTTGTAAAGGCTCCAGGGCCATTAGCCCAGTACACACCTATGAACAAATCTACCCTTACTGTCTTTTTTCCTCATCTATTACTATTGCAGCTCCTCTTGCAGTTAGTGTAAGTACGCCTCTCTTCTTTTCCTCAAGTATTCTGCAGAATAACCATCCTGAAAACCTTTCTTTATCAAATTCACTTGTTCAGTTCTTTCCAAGTGTGTCTCCTGTAGCACAGCTATTTGTACTCTACATTTTTAATATAGTTCACTACCCTTTCTTTTTTGTATTTATCTGTGAGACCATTAACATTTAAAGACATTACAGAAAGCATCATATTCTTGAGAAGTTATTATTCCCGCCTTTTATGAATAACAGCTTTTTTATGAAATGTCTAGTTTCAGATTTTGTATTATATGCATGTACTGTTTAACAGGTTAATCTTTTATACAGTTGTTTTTTTGTTATCTCCATTTGAGCCTATGTCACATCTTACAGAACTTTTTGTCTTATTCAAAACCATCAAAAAATACATTCACACACCCAATTCCCCTCTAAAACTGATTAACTCAATAATAACATGCAAAACTACAGTTATGTACATCTTCAAATATTGAAGTTTTATCCTCCTAATAGGAACAAATGTTCCAAACTGAAAGTTACACAAACTCTATCTAACCTAAAAGAATGGTTATCCATGCTAACATGCATGGTATAGCCTGTGGTTCTATTAAGAGCTGTCTGGTTTTGTCTTATCTTTATAGCTCTCTCAGATGGAAAAAACGTGAATGCTTTCAGAGAGCATTTTCTCCAAGCCATTTCTCTTTATAAGATTGTCTGCTAGAGACATGAGGACCAGACACAAAACTGTATAGTAGAAAAAGCTTTATAATATTCAACATTCTTTTTCATTTACTTACTTTCTGTTAAAACTTGTTACTAGATTAAGCGAATGGCTTTAACCTATTCATTTCCCTAAGCATGAATGAGAAAAAGCGCACTAATTTTTCTTTTGCCATGGTCTTTTAACCAGATCTTTTTTTTTTTTTTACATTGCAGTGCCTATATTTCTTAAAACTGAACAAGGAGAAAGATGAATGGAGAAAAAACCAAAAAGAAAAAAAAAAAAAAAAAAACAGGAGCACCTATTTACATTAGTATCCCTAGTACACTTAAAATAGCTGAAAAAACTTTATAAGATACAACGAAAATCATGCACCTGTTTTGCTTATAGTTAATTACTCCCTCTTCTTCCCCTCCCCTGAGTGTTTTTCTGAACATTAATAACATGAATTCGGGCATATGTTTTAGAGTCCCCTACAAGTTTAACAAAGTCCACAAAAGTCCAATATTTCCAGATCTTCTTTTTCTATTCATATTCATCTCCTTCTCCCAAACCCTGTCTCTGCTGCATTTCCAACATACTCCTGATTCTTCTAGCGAACGACTGTGCTTTTCTTCCAGTCTCAAGCATTTTCTGTTGAAACACTGAAAAAGGTTTCACTGGCACAATCTCTCTGTGGTCTATATTACCAGAAGAACAAGAAGCAGAATCTCCTTCCGTTTCACAGCTCACTTTTTGTTGGACAAACTTTTGTATTTCTTCCTTAGCATGTACTTGATCAAAAATGAGTTTGTTCTTCGAGGAAAGCATATTTTGAAGATAGCTGGGTACGGCAGTTTGAATTTCATGCCTGCTTCTCAACACTATCTAAATAATGGGATAAATTTACTCCTCTTCTGCCTGGTGTACAATGAATAGTCATTCTCCAAAAACACTTTGCTGTCTTCCACTTTTAGTATGTTGTCCTTCTGCTGCTAAGATCGCACCTTAGCTATTAAAGGTCTACGTTGTTTTCTCATAGCCAGGCTTGGAGTATACACACAATGTGATCTTTCAATTAACAATTCCTGTTGTGGAATACCAGTCCCAGTTGCTTATTTGTGCTTTTATAAACTTAATACAGTCTATTCCTTCCATCATCTTGGGTACAGCAGAAAATCTCAGGTCTTCCCTACATGCTCTGTCCTCTAATTCTGTTATTTTTTGAAATATCTCTTATAGTGCAGTCTCTCATATTCAACCAGTCTTTTCTTCATTTCGACCTCTGAGTTTTGCAGTTTTATCACATTATCTTAATATCTGTTTAAAGCTTCTTCCATTTTAATAACCTTTTATTGTTTAAGTTGATATACTCCATCAGTGTTTCATTTATTTTAACCAGGCCTGTGTGTGTAGTTGCCTTATCCTTTCTTCTGGGTTACTGAAAGTCATGTCTGGAGCTTGCACTGCTTTTTCCTGAACAGCTACAGTACTTTTCCCAGTTAGCGTTTTTTCATTGCCTTGTGTAGCTGATTCTCCTTCAAGTCTTCTTTATTTCTCTTTTTCTGGCATCCAGGCAGACCACTTGCAAGCTAGTTAGTGAACTTTACCCAGAAATCTAGGTGCACTGGCTTTCTGTGCTAAGTTTCCGTTTAAACACTGGAAGAGCTAGAATTAAGCTGTTACTCAATGTGTAGCCATCTTGGAAGTCCTCATCATCAGACCCATCAGAGGGTGTAATGTCCCTTTCTGTGTGTTCCTGACTAGGCACATTTAACAACTGGAACGTTCATAGAGGTTCCTCACAAAAATAATACAGGGCATAAACACAATGTCATATGCAGATCACCTCAAAGCCCTATCTCTATACTCTGCTTCCTGCAGACTGCTGAAATGCAATTTATGCCTGGCATATGAGGCATCCTTGGATCCTGCTTTATCCTGCATATCTGCAAAATGAACACCACCAGAATTACTAGAAATCGGATTTCAATTTTCTCAGAGAATCCCCATTCTCTAGAATAGGCTTCCCATCCATGTGAAGCAGAACTCTTCCCTAACCCTATTTAAATGCAACCTGGACCAGTGGATGAGAAATTGGAAATTCACCTCTGATCTTACCTCTATGCTTCTGAAGGACAGAGCCAGACATTAAATCATGCCCTAAAATGCTCCCATTTAAAATAACCTCTGAGGCACAATAAATGTTGGTATATGTTTAGGTTGTATGGCTAGGATTATAAAGACCCCAGTGGTCGTTAGCCTAGTATACACCTATGAACCTTTGAACCTATGAGAAGCCTGACAGCTTAACAAGTCTTGAGCTGCTGTATCAATTTGCCAGTATCTTATTGCTAGGTAGGAACACAGCATAGTTGTCTGAATTCTGCAGCTTTTCATCTTTGCCAACATCATAATTATGAGGACATATGTTATAGGCCCTAAATCCTGTCCTGGGTGGAGACAATCAACATGCATTACTCTGGGAGCCAATATATGCTCTCAGTCATGGCTGCAGATTCAAATGAACCCATAATGCAAGCTGCCATGTTTGTGGGCTGGTGGCTGAATACCCACCCCTAGACTATCCTTGTGTTGACCCCCCCCCCCTCCACTACCAACTTTACTTATGTAGCTTATTGACATTCCTGGTTGTGCCACATATTTGTTCTATAGTCTTCACATAAGCTGTTTTGAGATGTTGTCATTCTTCATCAACTCTTCTTATTTCGTCTTCTTCAGTGCTAGACTGTAGAGTATTTCCCTGAAATATTGTGCTTTTACTCCAGTCACCCACCAGGTCTTTGTCCAAGCCTCTGTTGACCTTAGAGCCTTCTCTGACTACTATGGATAATTTTGGCACATCAGTGGTTTATGCTGTAGGTCAACTGTTTCACCAAGCTTGACTTTGCAGTCTCTGATTCTACTTCAGTCCCCTTTCCTTACTAGGAGGAAGCCTACCTGAGTTGCATGTTCACCACTCTTGTATGTGATCTTGTAACTGTCTCTCTTGCTGAACTATGTGTTGGCCGTCATTAGCCCATTTTCCAGAATGAAGTCTAAATGGTGTCTCCTTCTTTATTCCTGCTGCTCATCAATGTGGACCCAGACAGTATTCATATTCTGTTCTTTCTGTCCCGACATGGCCATTCAAGTCTCCCTTTATCAGCGCAAATTCATGTTGTTCTGCTTTATCTAGTCGGTCCTAAAACTGCTACCTGAATGCCCTCTTTTCCTCACTATCATAACCCTGTTGTGCGGTATATGCTTAGATTATGAATACCGCTCTATCTTTATGCTGGAGTCTGATTGCTTTAATCTGTCACTAATTCTGATAACATAGCTCAGTGTATTCAGAAGACTCTCCCTCACCACAATTCTCAGACAATTTCTAGTCTGTCCTCCTTCTGAGTAGTAGACTCTGGATCCCAAACCAAGTGTCTTTGCTGCACTGCCCTACCACCTTGTCTGCTGGACATAAATAATGTCCAGTCTCCTACCTACCATTGTGATATCTACTTTGAAGCTGCATCCTGTCAGTGAACCTATATTCAGTGTAGCAATCATTGGTTCTTGTTAGGTAGGTTGATTGGTTTTATGCCTAGCTTTCACTCAGTAGAGCTATCCCTGGAAACCCAACCTGGACAACTGGGCACCAGCCAGCCAATAGTTTACTGGCCCTTGGCTGCTGGGCTTCATGGCATGCACACATTGGTCAATACAGGCACATAGACCTCTCCCACCATTAATATGGGTCCCTGGTGTAAATCAGAGTAGGCCAGGTTCTCAACCCACTTATCACTCACTGGTAAATACCCATGCCAGGTTTTGGTAGCATTAGGCCATTTGAGCATCAAACCTAGAAGCACCTTTTTTACAACATTGAATGGCTAGCCCTGACTGACACAGAGTACAAGCTATGATCTGTGTACTGCTATCTGTAGGATATGTCATACCACAGTTAATGCCTAAAGCAGTTGACCTGCACAACTCTTCCCCCTGATAAGTCCATGCTGCTACCCATGACTCCATGCTAGCTTTGACCTCCTCATTCAGGCAATCTCCAATCACCTGGGATATGTCTTTCTCTACATAGTGCTGTAAGTACCCTCAGGAGTCATGTCACCATTAACTCACCCAACATCTTGATCATATCTGTTGTGATCTCATCTGAGCCTGCTACTTTCCCTGACTTCATTTTCCAGGTGCTGTTCTTACTTCTTCTACAGTGGGGCGCCTCAGCCATACCGAATTCCTCAGTATTTACCGATTTGGAGACCAAAATACTGGGGTGCCACGAATTTCCGAGTAGCCCCCTTAATTTCCAAATTTTCCGGTCTTTTATTTTTATTTATTTATTTATTTTGGTGTATTACCACTTTAAATTTTTGTCTGATGTCACCACACATCACCAGCCTATAGGGGCATGCATGATGACATCAGCTACTGCCTGTTGGACTCAGACTCTTGGAGAAAAATGGGGAATAATATAACAGCAATGGTGGGCAGGCGACATAATTTGAATTTTTGCAGAGTCCCAGGTAAGTAAATAACTTATTTGTTGTAATCATATTATACTGTGTGCAAGTTCTCTTTGCTGCATTTAAGTCTACAGCATTAAATTTATCATTCAACTGTTGCTTGTGTCTGTCTGCTGGCCAAGATACTGTGTGCAAGCGTATGTGTGTGTGTGTGTGTGTGTGTGTGTGTGTGTGTGTGTGTACTGTATAACTTCGTACATTTTAACTGGCTCTCTGTGCTGCATTTAAGTCCGTCATTCAACCATTACATGTGTCTATCTGCTGGCCAATATACTGTGTGCAAGCACGTTCATTTGCATTTAAGTCCGGCATTCAGTTTATCATTCAACCTGGCTCATTAGAGTGTGTGTAAGTTCATTTATCAAACAGATCATCATTTTAACTGGCTCTTTGCTGACTGACTGTGTGCAAACTCATTCGTTTATTTTAACAGCAGTTTATAATTCAGCCTGGCTCTTTGTTTATCAAACAGTTCATCATTTTAACTGGCCATTTAGAGTTCATTGTGCATTTAACTCTGTGTGTGTGTGTCTTTGTCATTAGAGTGTGTGAGTTCATTAACTGGCTGGCTCTTTGCTTTTACATTTAGGGGGTGGGGGACAGGATTTGTTAACTGGCTGTTTGCTGCTGCTGCATTTTAGTGGTGGTTCATCATTCCACCTGGCTCTTTCTTTAGAAAACAGTTTGTCATTTAGAGTTCTCATTGTGCATTTTATAACTGGCTACCATAGAGTTCTCGTTGTGCACTTTATAACGGGCTTCATACTGGCTGTCATAGAGTTCTCATTGTGCATTTTATAACTGGCTGTGTGTGTGTGTGTGTGTGTGTGTGTGTCTCTGTCTGTCCGTGTGTGTGTCTCTGTGTGTATAAAATGCCTCAGTTGGTTAGGGTTACTCAGGCTCAAACCCTGTACCTTAGGTACAAGGAGCAAGAGCCTGAGGTCTCTACCCATGCCACCATTTCTGACTGAAGGAGTTATAGCTCTCAACTATACAAATTTTCACAGAATGTCTGGGATGTTTGGCTTATACTTTTGGTCTGCTCCTCTTAAAGTTTGGATGGTGCAGTGGTAGTGTTGTTGCCTCACAGCAAGAGGTTCTCTGGTTCCTTTCTCAGCTGAAGTGCCTGCTGTGCCGACTTTGGAGTCTGCATGTCCTCCCTGCATTTGTTTGGGTTTCCTCCTATGGTACAAAGACATGCTCCTGGAGTTTCTCTCCCTGGGCCTCTGCTGAAAATTGACTTTGTTCCAAGTCAGACTTTCCCAGTCAGCAAATGTAAAATAAAATGTATGGTTTTCAGGCAAATCAGTGAGAACTGAATTCACTAAATAATGATAGCAATTTAAGTTTCAGTCTTCCTGACTTTCAGGAAACACATGGTAGCTCAACATTTTATTCTAGCAACTTTCTAAGATTATACAAGCAATGTTTAAAAATGTGTCCCCGGTTTTGGGCCTTTGTCCCCCCCCAATAAACTTTGTCTGTTTCCTGATTTCTTATGCTGCACAGTTTTTCAGGGAAAGAGAAGTTTAGTGCTGCTTATGCAAATTCTACATGCATTGTTAGTAGCACAATAGGTAGTATACTTGCTTTTGCTGCAGAACGCTCTGGGTTCTACTCCCACAGTATGTAGATGGATTGTTGATACTGTACTGTGTTGTACCTTTAAAGGCGGTGGCTGCAGCCGTCCTGATAATGTCCTCCTTTGGCGGAGATACCTAGTAACTATGAACCTGTTAGCCATCCATTCCCTATTGAAATATTACTAGGTTATCATTTTTTTAATGTAACATAGGCAATTTATTCTTCGAGGGCAACAGGCACTTTACTTGTAGATGAAACAATGAAATATAAAGTTGTTTGCTAGCAGCAACGTCTTCATTAGTTACAGATCTCTTTAATGTGGAATTATTTACATGACTTTTACTTCTGCAGAGTGCATATTTACTGATATTGGTGGATTGTAGAAGTTTGAGTAGACTTTTATGGTGGAAATGTTCTGAATTAGGCAGTTTTGCCATTATTGGTTCATGCATTTGTTTCACTGCTTACTGGAAAAATGTTCAAAACAAATTTAAAACGTGCTCTAATAAGTGTGGTGTATTATACAAGGAATATAATTTAATACAGTTAGGAAGGTGTATCAAAGAACACACGTATGTTTGTGTGAAAACAGCCCAAAGGTAATCTTTATCCACCATTGGCCAGATGCATTTTCTTTGGATGTGGGTTTCAGTGTTGTTACAGTGAATGTGAGTTTCAAGGACAGAGAAGTTTTAATGCCAAGTCTGTTTTCACTGTGAGATACTATTGCTTTGTTTAGCAGATATCTATTAATGTTTGTGCTATAAAATGTAAAATAAAATCCAAATCACTGTAGAAGTAAAGCAGTATGCACAAGTCAGTGTTTATGGTAAATGGGGAGAAACAGCCAAGTAATGGGACATTAAAATGGCTGCAGGGGGACTCTGGGGACATATTTTGGTTCAGTTTGTATTTGAAAGTTGATATCCCACAATTCCATTGGCGTAGGTGGGGTTACACAATTATGTATGCAAATTTTATGTTAATCGCTGTACAGATTTGTACCTATTTTTCTTGGGCCTTTGTCCAGATTCTTGATGTTTCCAGGTTGAGAGGTATGCAGTGGGCTTTTCTTCCTCTTCCTGTTTCATCATAGACTGCATATGGGGCAGTACAGCTTATGTGAGCTGCTAGAAACAGACCGTTTTACCTTAAGAGTATTTTTTATACTGATGATATAATGACCACCAAAACAAATAAATCAGTACATAAGATAAACTACCTCCTTCAAAATTATTTAGCATTATTCCTAAATTGGTTATAAAAATTCTCTTTAAATATAGAAAAAATCCTAAGTAATGCTCTTAGGAATTCCACAAAGTGCCTCCACCTGTCTTGATAAATGATTCTGAGGAACAGGAGCTTCCTATTACTACCAAACACAAATATGTTGGCCTTACATTACATCAGACTCCTTTCTCCTGCCTCATGTTGGACTTTAAGCACAGAAAGTTCTAGCTCAACTAAAATTATTTTCCCATCTTCTCACAAAGGAAGCTATACAGGCCATAATGATTACTGTACTACTGCCAAGGCCTGAGTGCACTCAACCAGTCACTGACCCACTCTAATCACAAAATACTTACAGCCTTCAAATACGTGAAAATAAAATACGCTCATACAACTAAACCCTATAACAGAACAACAGTGCTTAACTATTAGTAAGTGCAACTGGCTAAATATTACAGACATAGTTGCTTTTCTAATAAATATGCAGACTTTTAAATGTATTCATCAAAGCTACTACTCACCAATAAAGAACAAGTTACAATGAAGGAGCAGTCCTTACTCACTCACAGATTCTCTACATAGACATAAATATTCCCTAACATTGACAGAAATGTCCTCCACAAAA
This sequence comes from Protopterus annectens, assembly GCF_019279795.1. Lineage (NCBI taxonomy): Eukaryota > Metazoa > Chordata > Ceratodontiformes > Protopteridae > Protopterus > Protopterus annectens. The sequence continues at coordinate 589,373,863 of NC_056750.1, forward strand.
CAGCATCTGTCTTTTGGAAAAGTAGTCTGCTAAACAAAATCAGCAAGGTAAACACTCTAGAAACTTAAAAAAAAGTATCTGATGTAATCAAGCAAGTGTGATTGCTTTCATAAGCCTGATTGAATAAGGAATATTAGCATAAGATTCACATTTCATGCCTACTAATGTGTATTTTCATGTTCATCTCTAAACTGTATCTGCGCAATTATTTTATTGCTTGGCCTCCCCTATTATGTCTCTATGCAATATATCAATGAATGCAAATTCTATTGCTTCTTTCTACTGTTGCCGAATGTCCCAGGTTATGCCTGAAGGGGTTATTGCACCAGTGTATCTACTCAACTAATGATGAATAAGTAAATGAAATATTGCCTTTGACCTTCTATTTTGGCATCTCTCTGCTTCCTGTAGCTTCAGTCAAATTCCTCCTCTGAAAGGTCGTAAATGCTTGCAAGCACCACAGTATGTGTTACCTGCTCCTCTTTGGTGACACATTGCTTACCCCTTCCCATATCAGGCTATGTCTAACCCTGATATCATTTTCATTTTAACCTGCTCTCTCTTCTCCCTTGTCAAGGCTGATAATCCCATTGGTGAGTCAGTCCACACTCATTAGCACCCTATTACCCCCTAGTGGCTCTCCTCTCCTGCCACAGCCCACCAAAATCATAATCTTTGCATAAGAAACTGTACCATCTAAGCCCCCCTTTCCCATCCTTCTATACTCTTTATAACAAGTCAGCCTCCCTGCTTTCCAGATTTGTTTCACTTTCCACTTTTTACATTCATTTCCTTCTCTTCCCTCCTCTCCACCCCTTGTCAGTCCATACTCTGTTTATGCCTGTAGTGAGCATTAATTTTCCTGTCCTTTTCCTTCTTTATCATCTGTCCTGATTCCTACATAATGTTCTCTATCTCCCCCATGTGTATCTCTCACTGGCCTATTTCTGCCTGCCCTTCTCTGCCTTCCTCCTATTGCTTTATCCTACCTACTCTGCTCCTCAACCTGTTCCAGCTGCTCTCCTGTGACTGCCTCAGTCCAAGTCCTCTTTCTTACTTCCTACATTCCCCCTACTCCCCCAGTTCCTTTACCAGCTTCCGAAGCTTCCTCATCTCCCACTTCATATGCTATGTTCTACAGTCTACAAATGCTAGTTCTTAAACGGATCCCTCATCCACACTATTAGCACATACCCATCTTGCACCCTCTCCTCTGTAACTTACTTCCTGCATGACTCTGTATATTACAGTATTTATAGCCTAACTGAATAACACAGTTGTAATATGACCTGTCACTGAGACCTGGTTTAAGGCTGCAGAGAGCAAAACCACAGCTGGTGGGTGGGAGCAATTTTGCACAGAAGTTAATTGAGTTGGAAAGTAGATTTATGTTAAATTATAGGGCACTTACACCTAGAGGTTTAAATTTAGATATCAGTTTGAATGTTTAACTTATTTTTGTATGTATGCCTCAGTTTTTAGTCTGTTCATCTGCATTTATTTGGATGTTCACGGGATGTAGCTCTTTAAGGGCTGCGTAATTATCTAATTTTCACTTGATGATTATTCAGTTGTATGTATTGAGAATTTATATAAAAAGATTGCTTGGTGTGTGAAAAGTTATTCCTCTGAAGGCATTGAACCAATGTACCAGAACGCCAGTAAAATTTTTTGCAGTAATTGGTGGCTGCATTTGCTTTTTTTGTTTTTTTATGTATTGGTTATTCTGTTGGTTTTGAGAAGCACCCCAGCTATACCAGATTACATTTCCTTCCACATGTTCGGACCACAAACTGAAGGCATGAGAACTAAAGGAGGTGGTGTATCAGTATTCATTAAAGATAAATACACCACTAGATTGTTTAACCAGCACGATTTCCTTGAATTACTAAGACCCCTCTTCAAGTCATTGCCAGCGCTAGGGCCCCCTCTATGATTCAGGACATCCATTCAACCTATTTGGATCTACTTGAGTCAATCAAAATACAACCGCACACCTTGGTTTTGGATGACTTTAATTACCCATCCATTGAGTGGGTAAATTATATGTGCTGTAACTCACTTGCCCAAAGGTTCCTGGACCTCGTTAACTTCAATGCCCTGGACCAGCTAGTTGACACATCCACAGAGGGCTCAAACATCCTGGATCTGGTGCTCACCAACATGGTGGACCACTGCACCACCACCAGTGTGTGGGCACCCCTGGTGAGATCTGACCACAAATCAGTCTTGCTAAAGGTAACTATAACACAAGACCCCACCCCCTTAGCAACAACTAGACTAAAAAATTCTCCAAGGCCAATTACAGCCTTTTACGTGACAGCATAAGTAACTTCATAGCCCCTCCCTCCACTGATGGAACAGAGGAACAGCCACCTATGCTGAGTTAAACACCAATGCTTTATATGAGCACCTGTACAATTGCATTGACTCTGCCATACCTAATAGAACCAAAGCAAGATCTTCGAGGAAAAACAAACCTGCCTGGTGGACAACTGCCATTAATAGACTGTACAATAGCAAAAAGAAATTGCTGTGTAAGAGAAGGAAGGAACAGTCTCAGAATTGGAAACACTCCTCCTCAACTTAAACAAGTAAATAAGACTCCCAGTGAAGCCTTCCAAAGCTAATTACAAATCCAAATTAGCTTCCCTAACTAAGGATAACCACAAGGTGTTCTTTAGTTATATCCATAGCTTCAAAGGTAAGGCCCAGATTAGCATTGAACTCATAGTTAATGGTACTATATATACAGAATCTGTAGATATAGCAAACCTGCTGGCTGACAGGTTCATTGAAAACTTCACTCCCCTGTCCCTGCCATATATACCCCAAAGCATCCCTAACACCTGTCCCCCACCTAGTATCTCCAAGGAGCAGGTCTTAACTGCCCTCAACAAGACCAAAAGCACAGCTACTGTCATCCCTTTCCACAAAGGGGGTGCATCCATGGACCCCGGGAACTACAAACCCATTAGTCTGACCAGCCTTATCTTTATCTACAATGCCATAGAACGAATCATGATGGACCTTATTAACAATGATAAAGGAAATGCCCAACTGCTCAAGCCCACCTAGTTGGCTTTGTCACTGGGAAATCATGTCTGTTAAACTTGGTGGACTTCTTCAAGACAGTCACCAAAGCCCTAGACGAGGGCAAATCTGTGCATATGGCCTACCTAGACTTAGCCAAGGTCTTTGACACACTCCACCACTCAGCCATCATTGACAAGCTCATCCAGTTGGGTATTAACTTATATATTGTCAAGTGGGTTGAAAATTGGCTCATTGATAGAACTCATACGGTCAAAACAGGGCACTCCAGCTCCTCCAGCAGACCCGTAACCACTAGTGTTCCACAAGGATTGGTTCTGAGACCCCTACTGTTCGGAATCTACTTCTCCTAAGTACAAGCTAAAACTAAAGGACTGTGGCTGACAAATTTTGCTGATGACTGCAAACTGGGAGTAATCATTGAAACCCCTGGCAATGTCAACATCCTTCAAGAAAGTCTTACACAGATTAATGGCTGGTACCAAAGTCATGGTCTTAAACTTAATGCAAAAAATGCATTATCATCACCTTCGGCAAGGGTGATGTTCCTGCAAGCTACCACATCAGTAGCAATACCCTAAGCACACAGTCAGTGGTGAGAGATCTGGGCGCATAGGTTGACAGCAACCTTAATTTTGATCTTCATGTCTCCATAGTGGTAAGAAGGGAAGTTTATGATACTCATCTCATAAGTAAGGGCATTGCCTCCAGACAAAAAGAGGTTATAACCCCCCTGTACTCTTCCATCATCAGGCCAGTAATAGAGTATAATGCTCCCTTTGGTGTGTTCCTTTCCAAACACCTGCAGCAATTGCATAGACCATAAAGGTTCCTTACAAAGAAAATTCAGGGTCTTCAAGATCTGTCTTATGTGGACAGACTGAAAAAATTGTCACTTTACTCTGTGTCATACAGATTGCTCAGAGGCGACATGTGCCTTGCATATAGAGCAATCTCTGATCCAGCTTTAATGGGAATGCTGCACGTTCACAAGTCAAGTGGCACATGGGTCACTCGCTCAAAGGACCTTAACCTGGTATGTGAAATCAACATAACTTATTGGAGAGACAGATTTGTCTTACTGCGGTTGCCCCACCTTTGAAACAAGCTTCCTATTCATGTTAAACAAAACCCCTTATTCGCCCTATTTAAGCATAATTTGGATGATTGGATACGTAATTGGAAATTCCCCCTGGGGCCTCCTCCTGTCCTTTTGGACAGGAGCAAAAGGTGCTGAGTTTAGTGTCTGCTTGAACCAGGCACACTTGGGAACACAGGCTGAACTTGGCTAGGCTTATAAAGGCCCTGGGGCCTTTAGCCTAGTAACCTCCTATGATCCTGTGACCTATTAAAACGTAATACTCTCACAACCACGTTACTGCAGATAGTACCAACTTTACTTGAAATGTTGAAATGTGAAAGATGTTTTGTAATACTTGTTAAACTATAAATTCTGTCTGGTGGAAATGTATAATTCTTAACACTAGACACTTCTGCGGTATGAGAGTCTTGGAATGAGCAGTTAGTATGCAAGAAGAAGGTAGGGATGTGAGGCTGACTCAAGTTTAATTATCATGAGTGGCAAGCAAACAAAGTCCACAAAATTTAACAACACAACAAATAAGTAGGGAGAGCTAGGGGAAAAAAAACTACACCAGCTGTTCCTCGGAGTAAAAGACAAGCAAATTAAACGTAGTCAACAAATAGGAAAATTAAGATTTGCTTTTCCATCTTCTCTTATCTCTTCTGTGATGGATCCAGAAATTTGCAAAACAGGAGATACAGTATGAAAAGCAGACTATGGAGGAATGTGGAAAGAAAACCAACAGGGGTGGGGGTGATAACCAGAGCTGATCTTGGGTGAAATGACACCCTAGGCAGAAGGCTGTATGGCGCCCCCCACTGCCATTTGTCCACCACACATTTCCCATTACTCCCCAATTTCTAACATCCTGGCCTAACCACACCATCCATATTATTTTTTCTGCCTTTTCTGACATTTTGTCTTGTTCTTCAGTTTTTTTTTCTGCATCCTTTCAACATGACCTAACTGACCAAGACTACACTGTAATAATTGTGAAAGAGATAGCCGAATACGAGTTTGGGGGCTGTTAGGGCCCCCAGTAGTCATCGGCTTCGAGATGCTCTGAGAATCCATTTTAGCATTGTTAACAACCTTTTCATCCAGTCCTGACCTGAACAAAATTATAACAGAGGAAAGATTCAGTCTTACTCTTTAGTTTTGCATTCTCCTGTCATTCTTTCAACAGACCCTAACTGGCCAAGAATTCCCTGTAATAACTGCAAATAAATAGGACAGCTAGGATTATTGATGCTCTGAGGTACATTTTACAGTTTTTTTCCAACCTTTTGATCCACTAATGGCCTGAACTAAAACCACAAGTAAAGTCAGAAATTCAGTCTTAATTTTTTTTTCTTTCGAGGAAGAAGTAAGTTGTGTCTGACAAAATAGTTCACAACAAACTGAAAAGACAAATGCTTGCGAGGGTACATAAATCATATCTGGAAATAGTGTCACCATACCCACCAAAAAAAAGACAGTCACCTTCTGTATATTCCTGTGGTATTAGATTGGGGGTCAAAGGCAAGGAACAAATAACCATAGTCATGTACTTCAAATGGCTGCTGTCAAACATATATAAAGTGTACCTCCTCATTCACTTCCGTCAAAAAGACAGACACCTTCTGTATAAGACTGATGTCAGACTGGTCAAAACTGAAAGACAAAATAGAACGTTACAGATTTCAGTTTGTTGCTGTGAAACATATATAAATAGCATATCTCCATACTCTTACCCCCAAAGGATTAACACCTGTATACACATCTGATGTTTTTAATAAGAAAAATGAGGGAAAAACTAATTACATAAATGTATTCCAACTTGTTGCTGCTAAACAGTACAATGCCCCAAGAAAAGTTGACGTTCTGTGCACACTTCTGAGTTTGTGAGGAAAGTAAAAGAAATAATGACTACACTGTCCACAGCCTTCACACAATCTGTATATTTGTTTGTTTGGCTTTGTTGGCTGTTTCCTTTTTAGCAGTTAATTTTCATGATACATTTTTATGTGAAAGGGCAACTTTTTCATGAAGGGTATACTTTATTAATAAAAATTGAATTTCTCTTAAACTGTCATTTTTTTTGTATCAGACATTGGTTGGGATTCAGAAAGTTTACCAATGGTAATCCTTTTTACTGCTGGCAGTAACCATTTAAGATTCACAGATGGCCCTATGAAAGTATGTTTACCTGAAAGAGGTGCAGCACAGTGATGGGCTGTTTCTGTGGTCTATGCACAAGAATTGTCCAGCACCAAGGAGGTTAGAAGAATATACAATCCTTTATTGTGGCAACTCCAAAAATAAGAGCAAACCGGTTTCGGCAATAGTAATGCCTTCTTCAGTGCTGTAACACACAAAAAACATGATTCATTTAAATAATAAAACACATAATGAGAGTCATCTTCCTATTGGTTCATACCAAAATTAGCTAAGCTCATTAAGGCCAGGCTTGAACAAAGCACCCAGCCTAACAATTCAACTTGATTCTTTTTTATTCAAAATGGTGTGCCATCCTGCTTTACACATCTTGTTGCCCTGGACTTTGTCTATAATAATAAAGCTTAACTAATTTTGGTAGTTAATCCTTGGTGCTGGGCACTTCTTCTGTATAGTATTCAGTTGGTATAGTCTGTGCACCTTGTCATACTTGCGTGTCTCTTGTGCGTTTCTGTTTCTGTGGTCTAACACAAATGCTAATAAGACATTCCAGGAGAGTGGCATACAGTAATTAGCTATGTGCTGTTCCCCCAGAAATGCCTTCAGTAAAGGCTTTACACAGCCAAGTGATTCGTTGAACTGCTTAGCTTTATAAATCATTACTGCCAGCAACTGCAGTATCTTGGAAAAAAAGCCTCACATTTAGCCATTATTTTCAATATGTGAGATCACATTAGATGTATGTGCCAGGGAGTTTAGCGGATAGGTAGTCTATGGATGTATGTGCATGTGCATATGTGTGAGAGTGTATACAGATACATGATATTGGTCTTCTGGGAGTGAGTGCATGTGTGTATGAGGGGCTACCATACCGCTTAACTCCACCTAAACTAGTGAGCAGTAGATGTAATAGGGAGGACACATGGGAAACGTTTCTTCATTTTAATCACTGGAAAAATGAAAGAACAACACATTTTGCAGCATGAAACACATATTGAGAGTAACACTAGGTACCAGGGATTATTTCTACATAGTACTCTAAGCCACTTTCATAGTTAATAGATCAACAGGTCTTGCATCTGGAAACATTTACTGAACAATTGAAATAATTAAAGAAAAAAAGAAACAATGTCATTAATGGCATGGAATTGTGGAACTCTGACATCTGATGTTATTGACTGACTGTAATGGTCCATGACGTACAAGGGCCATGCTCAAAACTTCTGGACAAAGTGGGATTGAGGAGACATAATAGACAACACCAGGGAGTATTTATAAATGTTACTCTAATCCACTTGAAAAGTTAATAGAGCAATGGGCCTTGCTTCATAATACATTTTCTGAACAATAAAAAGAGTGAAACTATAATAACTGGCATTATTGACTGACTGTAATCATACATGAGTTACAAGGGATGGGAGAAGTAAGAGGCAACATTAGGGACATTCTGTAAATTCTAGAACAGGTAAGAGGGAAGTTGGTATGTTCATAAATATGTGTGTGGCTGGTGGGATGAATGAGAAAGTGCTTGTGCTAACACAATGCATCGGCTTCTGGTGATCATTACCACAAGGGAGCATAAAAGAGACTGTTAGTGCTTGCAGTAATTACCAAGTAATTCAGAAAAATGCAAATTAGCTGACAATGAAGTCTTTTCTCACTGTGGCTAATGGGTTTCAGAATTTCTCGTTTCTGTGATCAGATTAACAGGCACTTTTTGCCACAGCCTTACTGCTCATGGCTTGTCCTGTCAGTGAATCCTGATCATTATCATTGTTGCATCTTCGTGCCACTGTCACTAGGCAATTGATTATTTTCTAACTGTGTCTGGAAAATTAAAATTGCTTTTTTCAGCAATTTTTGTGTTACATTTGATAACGTGTATCTCCATTACTTGTGTGATGGCTTGTTATTATTCATTCCATTTGTTGGTCTCATTTGAATATCTTTTAGCCACATAATTAGTATGTGATTTTCATAGCCTATTATTTTGGATCAAGACCATTTACTTCAATGTACAATTAAATGTTTTTTTTAATTACCTTTATTAAATTATCACTTATTTTTAATTATTTCCAGTTCATGATGGTAGCCTCATACACTAGAAAAAAAATATTATGTAATATTATGTAACCCACAGTAGGCTTGTGGCGAAAACATATTCAGTCAAGACCTTTAGCAACATCAAGTTCTCTAGGACTCTAAAACATAAAAGAAATCACATGATTCAATCATACATCAAGTATAGAAACCTCTTAACATACATTTCTTAGTCATTTATTTTTAATTTCATGTCAGTCGCCCTGCTAGACAGGGGTCCAAGGAAGTAAATAGTGTGGGAAGAAATAGCCAGGGAATTGTTATGGCTAGGCTTGTATAGGCCCTAGGGCTGATAGCCTAGTACCAACCTATGAACCTATTTCTAACTTGTATTTTATTTATTGCATTGCTTATACTTATAATACAATATGTAATAGAATAACTTGTCTAATGTGAAATGAAGAATATATGTCCATTGTATGTGTTATTGTATGTATGTATATGTCTTCTCAGTTCGAGCCTGATGCACGCAATTTTGTTTAGACTGCACTTGTGTAGGCTAAATGACAATAAAGTTTACTTTGACAGCCGTTTATTTATTTAATTTGTTTACCAGGGTAGTGGACCATATGCAGGTACAGCTCAGATTAATAGGATCATATAAGAAATGAACAAAGCATATTGTGTCTTTGTGGATTTAGAGAAAGCATATGACAGGGTGCCTAGAGAGGAGTTGTGGTATTGTATGAGGAAGTCGGGAGTGTCAGAGAAGTATGTAAGAGTGGTACAGGATATGTATGAGGGTAGTGTGACAGCGGTGAGGTCTGTGGTGGGAGTGATGGATGCGTTTAAGGTGGAGGTGGGATTACATCAAGGATCAGCTCTGAGCCCTTTCTTATTTGCAATGGTGATGGACAGGTTGAAAGATGAGATCAAACAGGAGTCCCCGTGGACTACAATGTTTGCAGATGACATTGTGATCTGTAGTGAGGGTAGGGAACAGGTAGAGGAGAACCTGGAGAGGTGGAGATATGCTCTAGAGAGAAGAGGAGTGAAGGTCAGCAGGACTAAGACAGAATATATGTGTGTGAATGAGAGGGAGGGCAGAGGAATGGTGAGGATGCAGGGAGTAGAGGTGGCGAAGGTGAATGAGTTTAAGTACTTGGGATCAACAGTTCAAAGTAATGATGAGTATGGAAGAGAGGTGAAGAAGAGAGTACAGACAGGATGGAGTGGGTGGAGAAGTCTGTCAGGAGTGATTTGTGACAGACAAGTACCAGTAAGAGTGAAAGGGAAGGTCTACAAGAGGGTAGTGAGACCAGCTATGTTATACAGGTTGGAGACAGTGGCATTGACAAAAAGGCAGGAGTCAGAGCTTGACATGGCAGAGTTGAAGATGTTAAGATTTGCACTGGGTGTGATGAGGATGGACAGGATTAGGAATAAATATATTAGAGGGTCAGCCCAGGTTGGAAGGTTTGGAGACAAAGCCAGAGAGGCAAGATTATGTTGGTTTGGACATGTGCTGAGGAGGGATGCAGAGTATATTGGGAAAAAGATGCTAAGGATGAAGCTGCCAGGTAACTGGAAAAGAGGAAGGCCTAAGATAAGGTTTATGGATGTGGTGAGAAAGGACATGCAGGCAGTTGGTGTGACAGAGCAAGATGCAGAGGACAGGAAGAAATGGAAACAGTTGATCTGCTGTGTTGACCCCTAACGGGAGCAGCCGAAAGAAGAAGAAGATATTTACAGATACTATATATATATATATATATATATATATATATATATACATATATATATATATACACACACACACACACACACACATGCGCACACACACACACACACACACACACACACACACACACACACACACACACACACACACACACACACACACACACTGTTTTCAGATGTTTAGATGTTTCTTGAGATGCTTCCTGAAGCATATTATATCGTCCAGATGCTTTCCATTGTCAGGTCAGTTTTTCAGAATTCCCATTCTGTTGTATTCATTTGGAATGTTGGCCTGGTAAGTTGCCTGGAATCAACACTCCTTAAGCTGTAAGTTTGCTCATGGTGAAAGAGTTTTGTGTTTAGTGGAAAACAGTGTGTCATGTTAACCAGTTTTTGCGTTACTGTATCAAGAAAGGTGAGAACTCTTTTGTCTTCTTAACTGTAGTACACTGATGCTTCCTCTACATTCTTAGGTGAATGAACCAGAGTATATTGTTTTCTGTAGTTTACAGGATGAACACTTTCACTGGTGACCTAAAGGTTATTAAGGGGAGTCTGTTTTCTAACCTTGTATGAGACAAAGGATCGTGTAAGAAATTTTAATTATGGCAAGTCTTTAATAATTTGTGTCTCAGAGTGTGTAGTAAGATCCAATGTCTGATCTGAGACAATCTCTAAATAGCTTTTATTAGGGGTCCTAGAGAGAGAGAGGTTAACCATTTCCTCTGTAATTACTAATGTCTGTCTGCCTTTTACTCCATGGACAGTTCCAAACAGCATTACAGTAGTATTGCTGATGGTTACTGTTAGTCTGTTCTTGGAGAGCCAATTCCAAATTAGCTCAAAGTCAGTGTTTTAAATTATTACATTTAATTAGAAACTTTGCCAGGACTAGGTATAACTAAATTATCTACATACAGGCAGGATACATTTGAGGTTAGATAGGTCCCAGGGTAGCTCATTAGTAAACAATGAGGATAGGAGACAACTTAGCACAGAACCCTGGTGCACCCACTAGTTTTTTTTTTTTTTTTTTTTTTTTTGAAATGATGTTGAGATCACTGTATAATCAAAGTTGTATTGCTAAGACAAAGACAGTCTTTGAAACAGAGTATAACCACAGGAGAAAAAAAACATTATCTTCCAGTTTGTTTAATAACACAGAGTGATTGACCATTTCAAAGGCACTTTTTAAGATCAAGAAAAATTCCACCCGTATGTAGCCTGTTGTCCATATTTGAGCAAATTTGATCTGTGGGTAAGTAAAGAGCAGTTATGATACTGTAACTGGAATGGAAGTCAAAATGCTTATTGGTAAGGATATCATGTTTTAGAATATATTCAGGATTTGCTTGTAAAGAAACTTTTTAAGTGTTTTGGTTAGTACACAAATATTAGCTATACATCAGAAACCAGAGTGATTATTTGGGGTTTGAGTCTTGAGGAAAGGTATACTTAGATCATCTTTGAAGCTATAGGATAAATATTTGGTGATAACCGAGAGAATGAAAATATAACTACAAGGTTCACAGAGTACTTCATAGTCAAGTTTAGATTGTCAGGGTATGTGACGTGAAAATAAGGGTTACAGTCACATTACATATATTTTACAGTTGTTGCAGTTCAATCCTATTGATAACTTTGAAATAGAAGGAAGTACTGCAAGTGTTTGTGAAGGGAGATTAAGGTGGGTACTGGGAGTCTACTTGCAAACCATTGATGTGTTGTTGTCCTATCTCACCTTCATTCATACCAGGATGGGTTTGGATCCAGTCCTCGGATCCGACTTGGCCTTATGTACAAGCTCAAGGTCTTCCACTAGCTCTTGGCTAAACCATATCCCAGCATGCACTAGGAAAGCTCCCCAGATCTCGTATGCCGCTAAACAAGATGGGGTGCTTTCTACTGGCTCTGGCTAAGTATACTCCTTTATTGTGATAACTATTGTTCAGAATTGATTATTTCTAATTATTCTGGATTATTATTGAGTTATATAACTAGTTTGGTGCTAGTTTGTTAATTCCAGTTTGTCTCTGCTGATTTCTTTCTGCTTTTGGCCGTCATTTTCCATTAGGCCTTTTTATCCCTATCCCGGCTTCCATCTAACACCTTTACTAGCCCATTTTAGTTAGAGGGCTCATCTTACCTTTATTGTTTTCTCTAAAATTGTTAAAGTTAGTTCACTTAAGTTAGATAACTGCTTTACCCTTGCCCTGTTTAAGTTAGAGGGCTTCTCCCTTCTTTCTGTCTTCCGGGCATAGCCCATTAAAGTTAGAGGGCTGTGCCTTCCCCTTTTTTCCTTCCCTTTACATTTGTAGTTGATTGTTGAACTACTGTTGTAGTTGCTGTTGTGGCTGTTATTGTTAAAAAATAAAAATGTTCTAGCCATTTTGCTTGCTGTTATACTTTGTGTTCAAAATGTTCTCCAAAGATTTGAAACTTTCTGGGTTTAAAAAATGTGAGAAATGTGGGCAGAAAATGTCCCTTACTGATAGACACACTATTTTTGTGTATTGCTTAGGAGCTGTCCATCTTCAAGAGTATTGTTCAGTATGTCACTCCTTCAATTACAGGGCTTTTCTGGAAAGAAAAAAGAACAAATGAATCCCAAGAGGTCTTTTAAAAAAAACCCTTCTCGGAAGCAATACAAGAAGATCCGGGTTAATCAAAATCTGACAAGTCTCCTTCCTGTAGATCTGACAAATCTGGGAAGAGATCTTCCCCTTCCACTGATCCATCAGAGCCTTCCAAAAACAATTACAAAAAATTCCTCTCTGGATCCTAAGGCTGTCGGATCCAAGAAACCTACTGCTCGACACCATCAGTCTCGGTGCCGGTGGAGTTCGAGTTGCGGAGCTGGTCCCCTGTCATTGAGTCATTCTCCCCTACTATTAGATCTCCTATTCTCCAGCCCCCTCCACTCTGTCTCCCAGGAGCCTATCCGACGACAATGTGGATCGAGTGATGCAGAGGCTATTAAGGACACCAGTGCTGGCCAAGCTGTTATTGGATCCAACCTCGAGGGCTTCGGATCCGACCACATCTTCCCTTTCTACTTCAGTTCCTCCTCCAATCCAACCTTGGAGCCAGAATGTCCAGAGCTGATATTGGTGGAACCCTCAGAACTGAGACCTATTACGGGATCTTCAGATATGATCACTGCTCTGACGTCCTCGGCTCCATCGGAGCTCGAGGAGTCTAGGAGATGACGCTCTCTGGTCAGATATGGGGAGGCGAGTCGGATTGGACAGTTGTTGGATCCGAACTTTCCTCTCGGGGCATCAGCTCGAGTGAAATCAGCTCCTACCTCAGCCTTGGAGCCATCCTCCTTGATTCTGGGGAATTCACTTGGGTTCTTCAGCTCCAGGGATTTCTTCAGATTGGGGCAGGGGGCTTTTGAGGTGATGAGGAGAGTGCTGTTTCCACAGGCAGTTCTGCGGTCATCTCTGGATGTTCTTCCCCCAAGGCACCTGCGTCTGCTTTTGTACCCTTGCATCCACAGGGACGTGGAGATCCTAGGCCTCAGGATGCCCCACAGGGTGCTCCCCACTCTTCTGAAACCTCTCCAAAGTATCCCTCTGAAGAGGTCCCTCGGAAGAGGCTATGTAAGAGGAAGCATTTAGACTTCCCAGAGGAGTCCATCGCTTTGGATATGGACCTCAATGAAGCTGAAGGGTCCACACGGTCGCCTCCTGACAATGTCTCCTTTGGTGACATCTTAGAAATACATAAACAGAGAGGCGGCTGGAAGTCCACCAACCCTTCAGCAGAGGAGTCTGTGTACCTGAATACTTTTGGATCTCACCCTTCCTCCACTTTGCTGTCTCCGCCTTTTGACGAACTTCTGGATTTAGTTTCTCAAAAGGCATGGGAGTCTTTGGATTCAGTGGAACCTGTTCCTTGGTGGCCAAATAAGTTCATCACCACCCCCTCAAACAAAAACTTTTTAACTAAGGGAGTCCCAGTAGATGCTATGGTAGTGGCAGCAGCCACCAAGAAGGAACTTTCAGAAACATCTTCTTCTGTCCATCCACTGAACAAAGAGTCACACGATGGACAGATATGGAAAGCGCATTTTTTTTCAGCGACTTTTGCTCTTACTTCACTGAATTGTCTGACCCACTTTACAAGACTACAGAGAGATCTCCTGAAGGAGTTAGGAGATACTCTGCAAGGTTCAGCAGCTGAAGGGGTGTCAGAGAAAGTTTCCTTTCAGCTCTGTACCTTAAATTCAATGGTAAACTTCTCCATGAGGCTGATTTCTTATGCAGCAGATGGAGCGAGTAGAGCAGCGAGTTCAGGTATTTCCATAAGGACACATTCTTAGATACGCTTGTCTGACTTTGCGGAACCCTTTAAATCTTCTTTTGTGAACGCCCCATTTGATGGCTCGTCTCTGTTCAGGCCCAAATTCAAATTTCACACTAACCAGGTGTGAACAATAAGGGAAGACTCTCTCTGCCATAGGAGTTTGTTTTTCCCTACATACCAGACCATATCCCAAAGGTCAGAAAGGAAGTGGAAAAATGTGGTTTCAAAAATCTCAGAGAGCTTTCCAGGACACACATGGTAAATCTTTCCCCAGGGGCAGAGGGGGAAGTAGTAATGGAAGACGCCGACCATGCAGCAGAGGGGGTCCTCAAAATCAGGGCGACAGAGAATCATTCTTTGGTAAGCCCTTTCAGTGCTCCTGAGTGAAGGCCCACCTGTCCATCTCTGGAGGCAGTTGGGGGTCACCTATCTTTGTTCCCAGAAGCCTGGCTATGAATAACAAAAGACAAGTGGGTACAAAGCATCATATCCAGAGGTTATTCCATACCCTTTTCCTTCCCTGTCCCAAACTTAAAAAAGATCCCAGACATTCCACCCAGTCAAAGGGAACAGGCAATGCTAGAAATTTGAAAGTTGCTAGACAAAAGTCATCCAAACAGTCCCCGTAGACCAAAAAGGATCCGGAACTTACTCAAGATTCTTTTTAGTTCCAAAGAAAACAGGGGACTGGAGACCAATTCTGGATCTCAGCAATCTAAACAAATCTGTAAGAAAGTCCAAGTTCTGGATGGTAACACTGCAGTCAATATTTCCTTTTCTGGGACAAGACGATTGGATGTGCTAGATAGACCTCTAAGATGTGTACAACCACATAATAATGGACAGGTGATCAATGAGGCACCTGCGCTTTCGGCTGGGAGCCAGTCACTACCAATTTCGAGTTCTGCCCTTTGGCCTCACAACAGCTCCCAGAATGTTCACCAAATGCATGGCAGAAGTCACAGCTC
This sequence comes from Protopterus annectens, assembly GCF_019279795.1. Taxonomy (NCBI): domain Eukaryota; kingdom Metazoa; phylum Chordata; order Ceratodontiformes; family Protopteridae; genus Protopterus; species Protopterus annectens. The sequence goes on from NC_056750.1 coordinate 589,389,217, forward strand.
ACTTGAGGCACCTAGGATTCCGGGTGTTTCCATATTTAGACGACTGGCTCCTAACCGCCACCACTGAGCATCTACTAACAAAAGCGAGAAACACCACCTTGCAGCACTGCTCTCACCTGGGAATTACAGTAAATTATGAGAAATCTGTCTTGCTGCCTTCTCAACGTGTCACTTTTATAGGAGCAGAATTGGACACAACAAGGATGATGGCCAAACTTCCTCCAGAAAGAGTACAAGTTCTACGACATCAGGTTGTAAATCTTCTTTCAAAGAAAAAAGCACAAGCAAGAACAGTCCTAAAAGTCTTGTGGACCATGGCAGCAGCATTAACTTTGATCCCACTAGCACGCCTACACATGAGAACTCTCCAGTGGCTACTGTCCACTCAGTGGTCAATGCAGGAACTGCCTATGTCCCACAAAATATTAATAATGGAATCTTGCAAAAAGACCTTCATTGGTGGCTGTACTCCACTCATGTAACAGTAGACTGACCATTTGTACTTCCCCAAACATTAGCCACAGTGATCACAGACGCCTCTCAGATGGGGGGGGGGCATTATCTGGGCAAGATAGTCCAAGGCACTTGGCAGGATCGCAAAGCCCATTTGCACTTCAATGTCCTAGGGATAAGAGCTGTGCTACTGGCATTGCAAGCATTCCTGGACTCTCTTCCTCTAGGAACTATTGCAGTACAGACAGACAACATGTCACTTGTATAGTATATAAAGAAACAAGAAGGAACCAGTTCTTATCCCCTTTGTTGAGAGGCCCTATGAGTATGGGAGTGGGCGACCTCCTCCCAGCACTTTCTGATAGCAACACATATCCCGGGGAAATCCAACGTGATAGCAGACAGACTCAGCAGAGCAATTCTGATGCCTCACAAGTGGTCCCTAAAACAGGAAGTAACGGAAAAGATTTTCCGCAAATAGGGCCAGCCTTGCTGCAACCTTTTTGCGACATCCATGAATGCCAAATGCAGCAGCTATTTTGCCCTTATCCCCCCTCTGGGGGAGTCACCAAGGAATGCACTTGTTCATGATTGGCCCTCGGGTCTCCTTTACTCCCTTCCCTTTAATATCCAAAGTTCTGCAGAAATCCAGTTGCTTGGGAAAGGCCTTGATACTCATAGCCCCATATTGCCCTTGTCAAATCTGGTTCCCCTTCCTGTGGCCTTATCTTCGAGAGGAGCCTTGGATTTTGGTCCCAGTTCCAGACCTTCTGACTCATGCATCAGGAACGCTCCATCCTTCCCTTCAAACTCTCAAATTGACAGCTTGGCTGCTCCGATTCCAACCATAGCCAAATTTCCTGATCTCTCTTCATCAGTTAAACACATCCTAATATCTTCTTGTAAGGCTTCAGTGAGAAAAATATATAGAAGCAAATGGAAAAGATTCTCATTATGGGCTTCTCATAATCATATTGACCCATTTTCTGCCCCAGTCAATTCTTGGCAAAACTTTTCAGTGAAAGCACAGCCACAGCTGCTATTAGAGTTCAGCTAGCAGCGATATCCAGCTTCCATTTAGGTGAATCAGGCCTCAGTATCATGTCTCACAGACTACGCAAAACCTTTCTTAAAGGTACCTTATTAAGACCACCTATAAAAGGCCCTGCAGCACCATGGGATTTAAATTTTGTCTTATGTCATTTAATTTTTCCCCGTTTGAGCCAGCATCATCTTGTGAACTCAAATTCTTGACATGGAAAAACTGTTCTCTTGATAGCAATTACTTATGCTAAAAGACTGTCAGAGCTGCAAGCCTTTTCAATAAAGCCCCCCTACTTGCTGTTCCACAGACACAGGGTCTTCTTATGAACAAATCCTTCCTTTTTGCCAAAAGTATGTTCAAAATCAAATTTGAACCAATCCATAGAACTGCCAGTCTTTTATCCAAATTACAAGAATAAAGCAGAATACATCTTACACCAATTGGATGTACATAGACAATTGCGTTTCTACTTACACAGGACTAAGGACTTCAGAAAATCTGACCAACTATTTATATCTTACTCAGATTCGAAGAAAGGTTCCCCAGTCTCCAAAGTGACACTTTTGAAAGGTCTTTCAGATTGCATAACTTTCATTTATAAATCTCAGAACAGAGATCTCCCCCATAGAGTTAAAGCCCACTCTACAAGAGCCATTGCAACGTCTTCCAGATTTATGGCTAGATTACCAATTGATACCATTTGTGCTGTGGCAACATGGGCAAAACCGGGGTCTATATTAGATTGCCAAACACTTATAAAAGCGAATGGTGATTAATCAACCCTATGTAAGCAAAAGCTTACAATGTCGAAGTGTCAGAACAGCAATTTTTTTCCAAGGGAAATAAATTGCTGTTCCAACAAAAAAAAAATTTTTTCAAACATTACACTAAATGGGGGGCTTTGCCCGCCACACCTCCCAATGTGGGGGGTTGCACCCCCACACACACACACACACACACACACACACAACCCCTACTTAAATATACCAACTCCGAGACTGCACTACAGTGCCAGAAACGGCAAAGTACCGAAGTGGCCAAGCAAATTCTTTCCCAGGGTAAGAATTCGCTTAACAGCTGCTTTGATATTTTGCGTTTTCAGCCTTTTATGTTCAATCAAGACGCATTTGAAAGAATGCATCTTCGGTCTTGTAATATAGACCCAGCAAGACTGCATACCTTTATCACTCAATACAGAGTCAATTTGGCCTCCAGGAACAGGGCCTCCTTTGGTTCCATGATTCTGAAGAATATTCTCCCTTGAGCCACTCAAGAAAGATGGTGCTAGGGATGCTGTCCCATCCTGGTAAGAATGAAGGTGAGACAGGACAACAACGCATAAAGAAGTTATGTTCTCACCATAACATTCCATGTGTGTTGTCTATCTTCACCTTCATTCTTACATCCTACACTCCTTCCCCCCCCAGCCTTTTTACTTTTGGAAGACCAAGTTGGTGCAATTGGGTATTATTAAGTTCTGACCTTCTTTATTGCTCTGTAAGGTATTAAGCTACCTTTATTTTGTATTCCTTTATTATAACTGCAAACAAGATCTGGGGAGCTTTCCTAGTGCATGCTGGGATATGGTTTAGCCACAAGCTAGTGAAAGACCTCGAGCTTGTATATAAGGCTGAGTTGGATCTGAGGATCGGATCAGAACCCATCCGGCTAAGAATGAAGGAGAAGATAGACAACACACATGGAACGTTGTGGTGAGTACATAACTTCTTTTTTTCTGCAGAGATTGATAGGAAGCATTGTATGCAATGCCTTGAACCAGCGTGGGGAGATGCTGATGAATACCAGAATTCTTGGAAAATACTTTAGTATTGCAATATATTTAACACAGTTCCAGAATTGTTTGGTTTACCTAAAATGCAAAGACTGAAGTTACTTAAGATCATCTGCTTTTGCAGTATCTGTGTCCACCCTAACTTGCCTCCTGAGATTAAGTTATGCATTATGTTTACTGCTGTTGCCCAGATTGGATTTCCATTCTATCTAGGCTACATCGCTGGACTTAGTGGGATTACATAAAGCTTTACTAAGCCAGGGAGTTTGCTTTCCACGCCTCCTAAGTTTTTTTATAAGGGGAATATCCTTTGTTGTTTGGGGGTAAGCGATAATAAAATGCATATAAAGCTGAAATTAGGTCAGTGTACTTATAAAGAGTACATCAGTTTGTATGTTGTAAATATGTGGGACAAGTATTCATTTATTTTATTTATATATTTACATTTATGTCATCAGGATAGAGCACTGATCACAGCATGACCAATTGCAGGCTCCGTCATGGTTACATTCAAAATAGTAGCAACAACAATGTAGCAAATAAACCCAACAGTAGAACTCAAAGGTAATACAAACTTGCCACAAGATAAAGAAAGATAATAGGTGCTATGTACAAAAAAAAAAAGAGAGAGATACTATGTACAAATTTTCACATTGAGGTGTACATTTTACAAGAAGAAAAATGTAATCATAGGTGTAACAAGAAAAGAATGAAGTAGGATTAGCCTTTGGAATTGTAAAAGGGTAATACAGCTGTTTATAGGACAAAGCAGGAGTTAAGTAATTGTAAGGACACAGTTTAAGGAGGAGAAGGGAAATTGTTTAAGATGACGGTGAGCAAGGCGAAAGAGAAACTCTGTACATGTTTACAGGAAATAGACCCACAGTAAAGGAGTGGCATAAATGAGGTGATATGCAAGAAAATTAACCTAGTGCAGCATAGTATTTATTTAATGCTATGCCCTGCATTTTGGCATTTGCATTTTATTGGCCAAGCAGATACAGTTTGAGTTGGCACTTGAACTTAGTGAAGTTAATATGTTTGGTGAGATAGTGAGGAAGGGATTGTCACAGTTTTGGAGCAAGTTTTACTTATATTTCTTATTTATTTATTTATTTATTTTGCTTTTGTTTAACAGTTTGTCTGAACCCTTTTTGGCAGAGGCCCATGGTCAATGGCTCTAACATATTACAAACATTTTTAAACAGACATTAAATAATATACATTAACAATTATAAATAAATTTGTATACATAGAAGGACAGATAAACTAGAGTCAGAGCTATGCAGTTTAGTAGATGGGGTTTGGAGAGTAGGCCTACTCTACCCCAAATTCTGAGGATGTACATTGGGGTTTTAATTGTAAATTTCTCTGCAAGTGTCAAAGGGGCATCTTGGTGGAATAATTTGAAAAGTTTGGAGCCCAGAAATTGTTTGATCTGGCTTATGCTGGGAACCAGTTTGCTTTGGGTAAAGTAAGGCATTAGTGTTCAAGGTGAGAGGAATTGTTGGTGAGGTGGCATATTTTTTAGATAAGGTCTGTAGTTCTGATGTGTTTTTGTTAGGAGAGGTGGCAAACAAGAGTAAGCCATGCTCAAGATGTGTGAGCAGGGCACCTTTTCTTAATGGTTGCTTCAGCAGGTGATGAAAGTAACTGAGATATTTTCTGAGACCAGAAACTGAAGTAGTGGATTTTAGATCTGCATTTTTGAATATGCTCCTGAAAGTTAAGAGGCTGGTTGAGCCAGATAACTAAGTATATGAATGATGCAGTGGTAGTACTGATACAGATTTTGTGCTGGTCAGAAAACTTTAGGTAGCTCGGAACTTTGAGAAGTTTTTTTCTTAGTACCAAAGAAGCATAGCCGTATATTTTGGGGCAGTTAAGGAGAAGCTTTGTAGAAGTGAACCAGTGGTTTAGTTCCAGAAGGTCAGTTTGTAGTTGGGTTTGGATTACCTGTTGTGCTGGGCTGGATCAGTAGATAACCATGTAATCAGCGTATAAGAGGATTTATAACTGGGATAGATTAAGGGATAATAATGGAAAAGACTATTTGGGCACATATTGATCCATGTGGTACACCTGAACAAGTGTAGGTAGTTTGTGACAGAGAGGAGGCAATCTTCACACTGAAGGAGCTGTTAAATGGGAAGCCTTTGAAATACTGTGCAACTTCAGTGCTGATGCCAATGTCTAGTAGGTAGGCTGGTAACACTGAGTAGTCCAGTGTGCCAAAGGCTCAGGTCAATGAAAATGGTAAAAGTATCACAAATCAAAAGTATCAAGAATAACATTTGTCATAGTTCCTGTGATTATGATTTGAGTAAAATGTGGTATTTGAAAGGCATTCCCAGAATAGCCTCTCTACATGTCTGCATCTTTGGCTTTTGCTGTTGTGTCTAGCTGCTGCCCTGCTACCTGAGAGCTCAGCACATCTCTTGGCCCATGTGTCCAGACTATATAAACCTCATATCTGATGAAATGACTACAAAGTCAGTCATCAATGTTTCTCACAGTGTTCTCATGCTGCGTGCACTTATGAGTAGCTTTTTTATTTGAACACAGTGTTCATTGTGGACACTCCATAACCAGTGCAGAAGTCTAGTATCATTCTGTTCATTTAGTCATATAAGTGGTCACTTCCCCTGTGTTCCCCAAGTAAGTCTAAGAATGCTCTACTTGCATCTGGCAAATGATCAGTAAGGGGGACTGTTTTATATTTGATAATCATAAAGTATGCAGAAGTTAAACATCATAAGACTGACTTGCTTAGATCTCAGCAAGAGTAAATTGTTACTACAGTGAACAAAAAGTAAATATATGTATGTGTGTGTGTGTCCCTCCCTCAGTATTTTATCTCACATTTAAAAGTGATGACCCTTTACAAGTCTGATTGCAGTCTGAAATCCTCATACACTAGTAGATGTATAGACATATAAATGTATTTGGGACAGTCAGACGAAGTTTGAGTAGTTTAGATGTTTGACATTCTCTCTCTCTGTAGTCTTCTCTCTCTGTCTCTCTCTCTCTATATATGTATATATATATATATATATGTGTGTGTGTGTGTGTGTGTGTGTGTGTGTGTGTGTGTGTGTGTGTGTGTGCATGTGTTTGTGTGTATAACTACTCACAAAAAAGTATCTTCTTAAAAGGGTATTCACAAAATTAGCTTTTTACATGTAGCTGAAGTAAACTTCTCAATACTGGAGCACTTTAATTTATTATCTGGTGTTGATTTACATAGAAATCCTAACTGAGATATTTAAGGACTATTCCACTTGCTTAAAAGTTATGTTCTCCTGTCACAAGTTATCTTTATCTAATCTTCAGGATTAAGTAACAACCATGGGAACAGTGACTCTGACAGACGTGCTGTTCTTTTCTTTACTCTAGATTGTTGCAGCTTAAATTCTTCTCTGTTTGCGCTGTACTTTTAACATTTATTCATAAATGAGCCATACAGTACATCAAATGTTATATGCCATACTCTTCTGCATCTCCTTCCTGAAGATAATAAATTATCCCCACAGAATGACATGCCATTTTATTTTATTTGTTATAGTATCTTTGACTTTTTACCAATCATATAAGACAAAATAATAAAGCCAAGAGAAAATGAAGAATGTAAACTGGTGGAGTGGTTAATTATTTTGCTGTTTGTTGATATCCAGTAAGCTGTTGTGGTCTTCTCAACTCCATATAGCTTTGAGCATAATTGCACCAATGCTTAACTGTCCTGTCTCCAAACAGATATAATGCCAATAGAGTCCATTGTTCTGAATACTCACTTTCAGCATAACCAGTATTGTCCATGAAGTACTACCAAGTTGGTTTGCAAAAAGGGCATCAAGATATATTGTAGGTTAATTACTTTGACAATATGAAGATGAATTATCTACAGCTCTCCAGTTACATGCAGCTGACAGACTAAGTCTCTTTAAGTCTGCACCCATTCTGTAAGCAAGGATGTGATCTGTTTTTTATCTTAAATAGCCAACATCTGACTGGCATGGTGAAAAGTGTGTACACATTATCTCATTCTAGATGTTTATTATGAGTGGATGCCTGGAAAAGGGGCAGTGATGCTAAGCAAGTTGTAGCTTAGAGATTATATTTATCTGTGTGTAGCAGAATGAGAGAGTGTGATAAATAGCTGCTTCTTAATTGTGATATCATGTAGATGACATGCCAATACAAAACAGCTTCTTAGCCAGTCCATTTTAAACAAATATTCCAATGAAATGGAAATGTAGAAGCTGTAAATGGTCTACTGACATGCATCTCCAATACCCTCCATGATTATTCTCTCTGTTGGAATTATTTTGTTTTTTTAACTCGGATCATTCTGTTCCAGATAACTTTCGTCTCCTCTACTGCTCTGGATGCCCTATTAGTTATGCTTTTTCACTTGTGAAGGTGCACATATTAGCATTTATTATCCCTTGTTACTTCCGAAATTTTATCTTTTAGTATTATGGTACTGGAATTGTACACCAGCTTCCGAAATATTGCCCCTTCACCCAGAGATGCAGTCCTTCAACCTCAGAAAATGCAGGCTTAAGCAAAGAAATGAAGGCAAACACACATATAAAATGTAGAAACATAGGTCATAATAGGTTTGTCACTTTTCTATTATTATTTTTACTTTCTTGCACACCTCATTCCACAAATGATTGTACAAAGTGTATGCTATGGCATGTGTAATATATTCCTGGCCATTCCCATTATGTCACTAATTTACCTTTTATTGTAGTGCTGCTTCATTTGACTGCTTATGTTACATTAGCAATGGATAACAACCAGTTGTCACTTTCATATATTTTATGCCTTTCTTATATCACAACTGTTTTTAGCCAGAAAGTGAAGTCAAGTATGTGCAAAACATGTCACCAAGAAATATTACAGACAATACTAAAGGAAGAGCAGGTTAAATTGAGTGGACTCAAATGACTATGTTCATTTTTTTTATTTTAACAGACTAATTTATATCAATGAGAAACTATGCACCATTCTTGACTTTTCGTTCTTTAGTTTTCCTTTTACATAAAGCAGGATTCTGTCAGAATATCTCTATTTAATCCAGTATCTGCTCTGCAGTATAAATGTAATAAATCCTTCCCTTGAGCAAGTTACAGTATTAAAAAACAACATATTTCCACTGTGAGCATGGGCTGATGTGGTCCTGTTAAACATCACTACTTGCATTAACTTGTCTTTTGAGTCAATTACAGTCCCCACATTGCTAAGGAAGTGTTTCAGTTACGCTAATCTCAAGTGCATGCCACATTGTTGGTTTGGAGTTATAGTGCTACTGTTATTTAATATATCCAGGGAGCACCTTACTTATTTTACTAGAATTCAGAATGTCCCATGTGAAAAAAGGCACTATGAACAATTTATGATAAAATATGTCTGGATTTAACACAGCTTATGGTTTTGAGGCTGCATCACTCTTACAGCACATTATTTAAAACTGTGACTTTACATGGAGCTAAAGAAAAGTATGCAGTTTGCACTAAGAGAACAGCATTAATATAAAATATGTATTTCTATTTTTGCTATCTAAAAATAGGCATCAGTGTTTAGTAACTATATATATTTTTAACATAAAATTAGTTCCCAGTAAGTATGTGAAGTGGTAGAATAAATATGAGTTTGAGAAAGAAAGAAGAACTACATTACCTGCTGTCTGAAGTGTCAGGTAGTTATGTCCTTTATGAAGTAGAGGTCAATTCTACTTTTTCTTTATGGTTATTATTACTATTACATTAAATGCTTTGGTCACTATCTCTGCACAGCTATCAATCCACATTCCCTATACGCCCATTAGGTCCTGTCATTGCCTAGCCTTTGAGGATATCCATAGAGGAGACAACAGGAAAGTATCATGGTCATTATTCAGTCAAGCTTTGGAGACTTTTTGAATGATCATATCATGCTACTGTTGGCTAGCAAACATAGAGAAATGCCTTTCTAAAAGACTGAGGTCAGTGCAAATTCATGCTATGTGCATACCTCCACACATCAGGGTATTTATTTAATTTGATATTTGCTCTTTGATGGACTTCCACGCCCCACAGTCCCAAGTGCAGGTGCTACAATTCCAGCCTCCCAGTTCCTTATGGTACTCTTGTTGCAAGGTTCTGCCAGTACCCTCCCAAAATTACATCAGCCACTTTTGTTCTTCCTTTACCTAGCTGTTCCGTGAATGCCTATGTTGCTAACAGACCCATGGTCATTTTGGAATATTGTTATGGACAGAACCTGTATACATTGGAAATTACATCATTATTGTACTAGCTATCCTTTCTCTTGAACTCGTACCTAGATTTTGGATACTGGAGGAGCAAAGCAACACTCGGTTTGACCCCAGTAGGTAGACCAGAAGCATGCCTTAATTAGGGAATTGTTTTCATCCTTTAATAAACATGTTAACTTGTACATTTATTCATTTTATTTGCATGTGTCAAAGTATTAGTCATAAAAATGATTTTTACTTTTGTCAGCTGCACTATGACTTGCCTTTCATACATGGAATGATGGTGGTTCACTGAGTCAAGTATCTCAGAGTCACAAAGGAAAAAAAAAACATGCAATATAATAGAGACTGGTCAAGGACTGAGAAGACACTTTCTAAAAAGGTACTTGATTAGTCAGAAATGACCTGGACTTGAACCTGTGCTGAAGGAGGTCTTTACAACTGTTATTTATTTATTAATTCCTTTTCAGGGTTTACTGGGCTCCATGTTTCCATAACGTTGCCACTGCAGATGTAACATATACTCAGCTGTAACTCAAGGTAAGGTCACTGCTTCACTCATTAAATAACTGACTGAGGTGAGTGTGTTTCGCTAAAGGACTGTACATACAGATCACTCGGAGAGTAACCAGCACCTAATAGGCACATACACACAGTTCAAAATAAAATGTTTTTCTCTTTTCTAGTAAAACAAGTTCCAGGCTAAGGGGAAAATAATCAATTAAAACTACAGAAAGAGCTTAGTATTGAAAAGTTCAAAGGCAACAGCACCTCTGCACATGGAAACTTGAAAAGAGGCAATAATGAAGTGTTACAACTTATAGGATGTGCCTAAATGGCAGTCACTGTACAGAAACATGAGAAGAATGGTCAGCACCACCGTGCATACAAAGCAAAGCACTTCAAAGCCTACTGGTAGATAACATCATATCACAAATATCACAGACTTAGATACAGAAATAGGGATATAGTTAAATCTGCTTGAACTTTGCTTCCCATGAGGATATAGAGGACAAAAGAGTTATCATCTGTAAATACATATGCACAGAGTGGTAGGCCAGAAGCAAAACAAAAAACTCCACAGCACAGTAACATTACTGAAAGGGAGCCTTGTGCTTAATGCGGAGGGTTAATTGTAACACATGGAGAAGTTCATAAAAGAAAACATGCACTGGGGCCACAGAATGACATATGGGCCATGGCAATTTGCATTTACCACAATGAAGAGTCCCAGATGCATCGCCCTGCACTCCACTGAATCCAATAATTCATCACAGTATTGTGTCTTCTATTAATGGATTTATGTTACTGTATCAACATCGTCTGGATTAATTTCAATGCTGTATCAAAAATAAACCAACCACTGAGATGCAAAAACATTCCTGATCTACTTCACACAGCAGAAGTGAATCTTTTTATTTATTTATTTACTTGTGTGTGTATGAATATATTTAGATACTGCCACACTGAAAATATAACCATTTATTTAAACAGCATTTATCAGTCCACAATTTCAATTTTAACCAAAAACCTCCATGTTTCTCACAAGAAGAAAATATGTTGCCATTCTGATTTCACTAAACTATCACATCTCCAGGATTTGTAATGATATATGTTATCTATCTTGTGTGGGTCATAGAATGCCCTCAGAGTAAATTTCCAAGATAATGTCTGCCAAAACAGTGAATATGAAGTTGAACCATCAGATTTCAAAATTAAGCTTTTGTTATCCACTTCTAACTCATTAATTGATATTTTTCATATAATTTTAGCTATTTTCTGTATTTTCTATTTTAGTATTAACAGAATGAAGTGCATATTTCTGCCTAGGACCTAAATTTGTATGGCATTGTGGCACCAGTGGTAGACTGATAATACCAGAAGGCTAGTCTGAACATAAATATCTGTGAATGTTTTCTGAGATTAACAAGAAGATGGTCTAAGACTGAACAGAGATAGTCACCATTGGCACCCATGTAGGTTAGCTATGTACAGAAGATGATACAGTTTGGTGCATTTGCTAAAAAATGTAAAAGATGTAGCTTTAAACAAAGAATGTATGCAAGTGCTAGCAATATAGAACACCTTGCAGTGGTGATTCCCACTTTATTCACAAAATTGGTTACTTGAGTAATGTGGACATTTGGAGCCACACCTTGATAATTTACAATACCCATGTTTTTAAGATGTATTTCTGTACAATATATTAATTCCACTGGAATTCTGTGAGTTTAAAGCTTAAAAAAGAACAAAACAGCAAACCCTTGGATTCCTTGTATTTAGGGGCAGGGACAACAGTTGTCTAGTAGCCAGATGAACATTATGCTAACTTTCCATGAAAGTATCCATTGTATTGTGTTGATATGCTTACCATTATCAATTAATTTTAATTTATTCTCCAAACATGGCTTTATTTTTAATTTATTCTCCAAACATGGCTTTATTAAGTACCATAGCTATCAAAGAAGGAAATGTACTTATGAAGGCAGTTTCAGCAATCTCATCTGAAATTAAATACCATGATCAAAACACCTGTATAGCAAATGCTTTGAAATTGAAGCACAATGCTTTCTGATCTGTAAAAATGAATGTTCCTATTATGGAACAGAAGAGAACAGTTCATAGAGGTATTGACTTTCCCTATGGCTGTTAGTAATGGAGGCAGTGGGACATAGCTCCCAGTAAAATATACTTGTTGACTTTTTTTTCCCATTTCATTTGTAACTACCTGGTTTGTATGGAGTTAAGGTGAGTGTATGTTTGTGTATGCGTGCTTGCCTGCCTACGTGCGTGCGCGTGTACATGTGTGTGTCTGTGTGGTGGTCAGATTTTTGATATTTTTCACTGGTACTAGATTTTGTTTTAAGGTTTTTAAAACTAGGTGGTTTGATTTCCTAATATGAATCCATTGAAGGAAAATAGTTATGTTGCTTTTAGTAAGAATGCTTACAGATGTTTTCCCCTACAATCTTACATTATTACAGGGAACATTCAGCAATATTTTGATATGTATTTTGGTAACAAATGTCTTACGTGTAAAGGCACCTAAGAAAAAGCTGTTGCCTCTTGCTGTTTTACCCATAGTTTTTCCCATACTTTACTAGCTATGGTCATTTAATGTATATCTTTTTTTCTCATTTTATTACCACTGCTCTCTTATCAGTAACTTCCAAGAACAACAGAGTACACTTTTCCAGATGCTATAATGCTCTTTGTATGTTGTGCAGATGACTGTAGTGACCGTGCCAAACCAAACAACATAATTTTTTCCCTATCAGCATTGGATATTTAGTTGTTTTTCTTTGTAAACAAAGGTTTATTTGAATATTCCTTTAAGCATGCTCATGAAATCCTATGAAAAATCTGAAAAAAAATGAGAACAGTTATTTAAAAATTAAGGTATTCTGGTTAATAGGGTTTTTAGAATATTACATGTGCTGTCTCAGAAAATCAACACCACTGTTCAGCTACATATTAAAAAAAGTCTTAGTGGAGTTTAGAAAAGAAAAATAAACAAATAAAACATGAAGCCGTGTATGAAATTAAAAAAAGTAAAAAATCTTCTTGAGGGATAATCATGTTAAATCTGTTATACAAAAATCTTTGCTGTGTGCACTTTATTATATTGGATATTTCACATGCCAGGTAAAGATGGCCAAGAATTTTTTTTGCCTTGATATCAGTTTTCATTTTCTCAGTGCTGATACCAAGTGTAAGGAGAGAAAGGCAACAGACAATCCAGGCAATCAATTCCTTGGCAATTACTGGCATTCAAAAACTCAGACCTTTAAAAGTGCTTTACTGTCAGACAAGTTGCAGTATTATAGCAATAACCCACACGTGGGTGTAGGTAATGCTGGATTTACCCACGGTTGGTGTGGTTTGGTCACGAGGGCGAAGCCCAAGTGGCCAAACAAAGACAACTGTGGGTAAATCCAGCATTACCCACACCCAGAAGTGAGTTATTGCTATTATACATTGACATTATTTAAGAAAAAAATACTTTTCTTAAATAATGGCATTGTATAATGCCTCCTTGCTGCCCTTCCGCAGCTGTCTGGTATTCTGTGACAGTTCTCATGTACTGCGCATGCGTATGCTTACGCAGTACATCAGAGCTGTGGGTAGAAGCAACGGAGAAAGCAAGATCTCCTTTGCTTTTTACAAACTGTCTCGCTATGTTAAAGGAGTTTAACATAGCGAGACAGCTTTAAAAAACCGCAACGGAGAATCTCTGTTCCTTTTTTAAAGCTGTCTCGCTGTGTTAAACCCATTTAACATAGCGAGACAGCTTTAAAAAAAAGCAACGGAAGATCTCTGTTACTTTTTTTAAAGCTGTTGCGCTATGTTAAAATCCTTTAACATAGCGAGACAGTGTCTAAACAGCAATGGAGATCTTGTGTTCTCCGTTGCTGTAAAAAAAGACTTATACTAATAGAAAAAGTCCAGGCGACCGGACCTTTTTCCATTAGTATAAGTCTGATTTACAATGTGCAAGCTGACCAATCAACATGCACGTTTTGGAATATTAATGGGGGGTCATTGTATAATATAAATGTACCAACAACTGAATGCTACATGCTTTTATTGCTTTATAACACTGTTAAATTACCCATGTGTAACTGTTTTGATGTACTGCTGTCCTGTGTAATTGTCTACAAAATAGTTCTTTCTGTATTGTCACATTCGGCTTTATGGTATTGGACTTATGTTGTTTCACACTGGAAACTTATAGCAAGTGCTAAAGCCATGAAAATAATTCACATTGGTAAATTTCAAAGTATTGTTAGGAGGGTCAAGCTCCACTGCCACCCTATATAGGGTAACACCCCACCTTACCCCCATACATCTGTATACCATCTCCACAGTAGTGTAACAGTGGGTTAAAAGGCAAATTCCATTGGCACTGAAAGTGGCTTTCAGTAAATGTATTTTGCAGTATCAACACTCTTTAAAAGAGCAGTGAAACAATTGATGTTATGTGATCCTATCTCGCCTACATTCTGACTGATGGGTTCGGAGCCGATCCCTCGGCTCCGACTCGGCACGCTTATGCCAAAGAGCGAAGTCTCTTATTGGCTGAGCTTACTATATCCCAGGATGCACCACTACCAGTCCCCCAGATCTCGTTTGCCGCTAATCTGCGAAGACGTGGTCTCGAGCTGGCTGAGCTGAGTAGTAAATTTACTAACTTTTTTTCTGTCAGAATTTTGCTGTTCTTGTCTTAAAAAGCTGTTTTAACGGCTATTCTTCACTTTGTGTGTGTTTGGAGTTTGTAAAAAGAACTTTGTTGTGTGATTGGGTTGAGTTTGGTTTGGGCCTCCTTCATCTTAGGGCCTTCCCGGTCATTCAACCTTACAGGGTTTCAAAGTACCCTTAGTATTTGGTGACGCTTTCTTTATCTAAGCGATAACTGTAAACCTATTAGTAAACAGAAAGTAAGTGTATTTTTCTGTCAAGGTTACTGATTTTTTGCCATAATGTCTCAAAATCCTAGGCCTTCGGGCTTTAAAAAATGCACCAAATGCAATTTCAAAATGTCTATCACAGACGATCACTCGCTCTGTGTGTATTGTTTGGGTGCAAAACACTTACAGGAGTCATGCAGTGTATGTCACGCTTTTTCCTCAAAGGTCCTCCAGGAGAGGAAAAATAAACTGATTCTTAAAGGGTTAATAAAACCTTCCTTTGAAGAAGCCTTGGCATCCTCTCCTTCTCCGGCTAAAAAGAAAAAGGCGTCGGCTCCGACCAGTCCGTCGGATCCGACTGCCAAAAGACATAGGCAGGCTTCTCCTTCGGCTCCAAGGACTTCGGAGCCGAGGGCGGAACGGTCTGCCTCGATGCCACCAGTCTCGACTCCTATGGTTTCGGAGCCGATGGCTGGGGCATCGAGAGGCGGGTCACCTTCATCGGCTCCACTGGTCTCGGAGCCGACAAGGGTTGCCCGCTCAGACACTTCCTCCTCGGCGCCAAAGTCCACCTCGGCACCGATGGAATCTAGTGTGGGTATTCCTTCGGCGCCGATAGTCATCGGGTCGCCTCGGAGCCGGTCCCCTAGCCCTTTGGGGCCGTTGGAGAGGCCATCTCGAACCCGTTCAGTATCCTCTCTGTCTTCGAGGATGTCGGATTCAGATATAGACAGGCTGCCCCAAAGACTGCTCCAGTCCCCAGTCTTCCGAAAATTTGTTCCGGCTCCGACCCAGTTGGCTTCGGAGCCGATAGCCCAGGCCCATCCCATTGCTATTCCTCCTCCGACCGCTGCTCCGCCGGAGCAGGTGCTGTTGGAGCCGGTGGAGATCTTAGGGTCGGCTCCGACCCTTACTCCAACCCGGCCTTCGGGTCCGAGTTTGGTACACGGACTTCTTCGGCTGGACCCGGGGTGATGTTTCGGGACCTATGCTTTCGTTCCGAGCCTCCCTCTCGGTGCTGCGGGACTTCCGTCGGCTATCATGGCTCGGGACCGGACACTCCCAGGATTCTGGGGTCCGGCTTTCAGAGCTATGAGGAGTGCCTTGGCCAAGTCTTCTTCGCCATCTCTCCGGCTTTACCGGCACCTTCCTGGGCGTGGAGACTGGGTCTTTGGCAGTTCCCTGTCCGTAGGCAGCGGAGCCCTGGGCCTGAGGTTACCCCCATTGGGGTTCCCTCCTCCTGAGGGTTCTTCGAGTTGTCTTCGGAGGAACCCCCAAGGAAGAGATCGTGCAAGAGGAAGCACGTGGACTCCCCCGAGTCTATTACATCAGACACTGATCTTGATGATGCAGAGGGGTCCCCGTCGCCCTCGGATGATGTCTCATTTGCAGACATCTTAGAGATCCTCAAACAACGAGGCGGCTGGATATCCAAACCCCTCTGCTGATGAGTCAGTGCTCCTCAAGGCCTTTGGGGCTCAGCCCTCCGCCTCCTGGGTGTCTCAGCCGTTCGATGAGCTTCTGGATTTAGTTTGTCAAGGGCGTGGGAACATCCAGATACCGTGGAACCAGTCCCTTCGCCCTAATAAATTTTTGTCTGCCCCACCCGAGAAGGAGTTCCTCACTAAAGGCGTGGCTGTAGATGCCATGGTGGTGGCATCTGCTACACAACAGGACGTGGCAGAGGCTTCAACGTCCGTCCATCCTCCTAATAAGGAGTCTAGGAGCATGGACAGGTACGGGAAGCGCACCCTGACTTCAGCGGCCTTTACTTTAAGGTCTCTGAATTATTTGGCACATTTTACCAGGCTTCAGAGGGATCTGGTCAAGGAGCTGTCAGATTCCCTCTCGGTAACCTACCTGAGCAGCTAGCCCAGTCGGTTAGCTCTCAGTTGGCTATCCTTACGTCAATTTCTAACTCGTCCATGAGGCTCATTTCCTATGCGGCCGAAGGGGCGGGTAGAGCGGCAGGCACAGGCGTGGCTCTACGGAGACAAGCCTGGCTCCGCTTGTGTCAGTTTGCGGAGGCCTTCAAGTCTTCCTTTGCCGACGCTCCCTTTGATGGGTCCTCTTTGTTTGGACCTAAGGTTAAAAACACCCTTACCCGCTGTGAGCAAGAGGGAAAAACTTTATCTGCCGTAGGTGCCCGTTATTCCACTCCCTTCGGCCTTATCCCAAGGCTAAAGGAGCAGGGAAGATGTGGTTCCGTAAATCACGTAAGTTTTTCCCCAACAGCAGGAAGATTCCCCTTCCAGAGGCAGAGGACGGGGAAATTTTTCTGGGAGACGCCGTCCCAGAGGCGGCAGAGGGCCCCGCAATTCTGGAGACCGCGAGTCCTTTCGTGGCTCTTCAGCCTCCCACACATCATGAGGGATTGCCCGGCTGTGCTGCTCCGGAGCCAGTCGGGTGTCGTTTTGCCAAGCACCTAAAAGCCTGGGAGTCAATCACTCAGGACAGATGGGTGCTTCGGATCATTGCCGGAGGTTACACCATCCCATTCACATACTCACCCCCACCGTCCAAAAAAATCCCGGACCCACCACCCAGTCAAAGGGAAATTGCAGCCGCAGAAGCTTTAAAGCTGCTAGAAAAAGGAGTCATCCAACCGGCCCCCACAGACCAGATCGGATCCGGAAATTACTCCAGGTTCTTTTTAGTGCCAAAAAAGAGACCAATATTGGATCTCAGCAGACTGAACCAATCCGTCACGAAATCCAAATTCCGAATGGTCACGTTACAATCCATTCTCCCATTGTTGGAGAAGGATGTTTGGATGTGCTCCATAGACCTCAAGGACGCCTATTATCACATACCGATACATCAGGCGTCCAGGAGGTATCTGCGCTTCAGCCTGGGAGTCAGTCATTACCAATTTTGTGCACTGCCCTTTGGTCTCACCACAGCCCCCAGGGTGTTCACCAAGTGTTTGGCAGTAGTGACGGCTCACCTGAGAAGTCTTGGATTCCAAGTGTTTCCCTATCTGGACGACTGGCTCCTGACTGCCACCACCAGGCATCTACTAATGGACAACCTCAAAGCCACCATCTCCCTGGGTGCTACCCTGGGGATTACATTCAATTGGTCAAAGTCTGTCTTGCTGCCCTCTCAGCGCATAAGGTTCATAGGAGCAGAGATAGACTCAAAATTGATGCGCTCTTTTCTTCCTACCGAAAGGATCCAAACTTTACAGGGCCAAGTTCAAGCTCTGATTTCAAGATCCAAAGCCCCAGCCAGGATGGTTCTACAAGTTTTAGGTTCAATGTCTGCCACAGTTCTTTTAGTTCCTCTGGCAAGATTGCACATGAGGACTCTTCAGTGGCTATTGTCAACTCAATGGTCCTTTCAGGACCTTCCCCTCAATCATCCCATCATGATTACAGAAACATGCAAACGGGACCTTCGCTGGTGGCTTCAGACATCCAATCTAAATCAAGGAAGTCCTTTTGTTATTCCCTCTCCAGTGGTCACCCTGACGACAGATGCCTCCCAGACAGGGGGGGGGCATTGTCTGGGCAGGTTAGTTCAGGGATCCTGGCTTCCAGACGAAACTCTTCTCCACATCAATGTATTGGAGATGAGGGCGGTACTTCTATCCCTACAGGCCTTACACAGCTTTCTCCCTCAGGGCATAATCGCCATCCACACAGACAACATGTCGGTGGTCTGGTACCTAAACAAGCAAGGAGGGACCAGATCTTACCCCTGTGCAGAGAGGCCATGAGGGTGTGGGAATGGGCGGTAGCTACCAGCCGTTTCTTGGTAGCGACCCACATTCCGGGAAAATCGAATATACTGGCAGACAGATTAAGCAGGACAATTCTCTCTCCTCACGAGTGGTCCTTAAACAAAACAGTAGCAGATCAGGTTTTCGGAGATGGGGACACCGTGCTGCACCTATTTGCAACTCCACTAAACACCAAGTGCAAAGGTTCTTCTCCTTGACTCCACATCAAGGAGTACCAGCTATGGATGCTCTAGCACAACCTTGGCCAACAGGGCTACTTTATGCCTTTCCTCCGATTCCACTTCTCTCCAAAGTCATTCAAAAAGCTTCTCAATTGGGGTCCGCACTGATACTGATAGCCCCATACTGGCCTCGCCAGGTATGGTTCCCTTATCTGAAGAAACATGGGGTGGTCGATCCGTGGACTTTAGACCTAATTCGGACCTGTTAATTCATCAGTCGGGACAACAGCACCAGTCCCTTCACTCCTTGAAGTTGACAGCTTGGTTCCTCCACTTCCGACTTTAGTCAGAAGTCACACATTAGACCCGGAAGTTATTCACATTTTATCTTCGGCCCACAAACCCACCACTAAGAAATTGTACCTCAGTAAGTGGAAGAGGTTTGCTATCTGGGCTCAACTCAGGGCTTAGACCCTATCACTGCTCCTATCCCAGAGGTTTTGAAATTCTTAACATCCCTGTTTAATCAAGGATCTTCTGTCTCTACTATTAAAGTCCAACTAGCGGCTATCTCTAAATTTCACAAGTCCATGGATCCTCCATTGATGAGCAGCAGACTATGCAAAACTTTCATTAAAGGTGCGGGTCTGTTAAGACCCCCAGTTTTTCATCCTGCCCCTCCGTGGGATCTAGATTTAGTGCTTCGTGCATTGACATCTTCCCCTTTCGAACCGGCTGCTACATGTGAGTTAAAATATCTGTCTTGGAAAACTGCCTTTTTAGTTGCAATTACTTCTGCAAGAAGAGTTTCAGAGCTTCAAGCCCTGTCTATTAAACCACCGTACTTGATTTTCCACAAGGATAGAGTGTCACTCAGGCCTAATCCATCCTTTGTCCCTAAGGTCTGTTCTAATCTCTGTCTCCAACAGTCTCTAGAGCTACCAGTTTTCTTCCCAAAATTCTCCAATGAAGCAGAATACACTCTCCATAAATTGGATGTTCACAGGCAATTGCGCTTCTATTTAGACAGGACTCAGCAACTTCGTAAGTCAGACCAGTTGTTTGTGTCCTTCTCAGACAATAAATTGGGTAAAACCATCACAAAAGCTACTATCTCCAAATGGATTAGAGATTGCATAACTCAGGCTTATTCTTCTTCGAATAAGCAACTTACAACATCTTGCAAAGCTCACTCTACCAGAGCTATGGCTACTTCTATAGCTTTTCATTCCAAGCTCGCTATATCGGAGATTTGTGCTGCGGCTACTTGGTCCAATCCGCACACTTTCATTTCCCACTATAAATTGGATGTGGCATCTAAAGGACGAGCATCATTTGGTTCCACGGTACTCAGGAGTGTTTTCCAGTGAGCCACCCAGGATTCAGGTGCTAGGGACGCTGTCCCATCAGTCAGAATGTAGGCGAGATAGGATTACATAACATCTTTTAGTTATGTACTCACCATAACTTCAGATGTTTGGGATCCATCTCGCCTACATTCCTAATACCCACCCTCCTTCCCCTGCCTTGGAGATCAGAAGAGATTGAACGGTTTTGAGTTCTACTGTTTTATCTTGTTTCATCTGACGATGTTATATAAGCAGTGCGTGCATGTGTGCATGTATGCGGACAAACTAGATCTGGGGGACTGGTAGTGGTGCATCCTGGGATATAGTAAGCTCAGCCAATAAGAGACTTCGCTCTTTGGCATAAGCGTGCCGAGTCGGAGCCGAGGGATCGGCTCCGAACCCATCAGTCAGAATGTAGGCGAGATGGATCCCAAACATCTGAAGTTATGGTGAGTACATAACTAAAAGATAGCCTCTTTTTTATGCTACTGAGCTATACCTGAAAACAGAACACAAGGGACTCTGCTTTTCCCAACAGCAAAAACAAATGCATTAATAATTTATTGTGTAAGTAAATTTCTTACTGGGGCTACAATTATAATTATTACAATTACAGCTGCTAACAGCAAACTCATTAAAAATATAAGATTGTTAATATAAAATAATATGCTGCTAATAACAAAATTGGATGACTAGTTGACAGTAACTTAAACTGGGAAAAGTAAGTGAGGTAGTGTGGCTACATGAGCTGCATTACTAAATACAACAACAGTATGAGAGATTATTTCCTGTAAATTATTTCTTGCATGTAACGGATGTGAAGGACAGCATATTATGGTCTTAGCAAAGCAATCCAGTAAAAGCACAGCTGAAGAAAAATGATTGTTTTCTATGTAAATGTACAAAATTGATGGATTGCACATTTGTCCCTCACAGAAATGCATTATTGCATAGTAACACACCCACACATTCCTCCCTATATAAGTACTTCACAAGGATGTTCTTCATGTTTCACTGTTGCAGTCATTACATTTGGGTAATCTGCTGGCAGGTTGCCCTCAGTCGGCCTGAATAACAAAATCTTGGGTCCTGCGTCAGTTGCTGTCTCCTCTTCCATGACATCAGGTCGTCAGGGATATAAAACATGCAACCAATGCCATTTTATTCAGTCTTTCTTGCCACATGGTGCCCGAAGCAGAAGCAGTTCGCAAGTGCCGGTCGGCCGACTCCTGAAATTTTCGTATTCGAGTTTCAGAACCGAAGTCTTCAAACTAAAGCTACGTACCCCGTTGGGGAAACATTTTCTTGCTCCTTACCGATGTCAGTAAAAGTTAATAATTGAATTACTTGTGGGAAGCAAATACCTCATAAGGATTTTCATTTGTACTGTATTCCTTGCCTAGGCCCTGATCACAACGTGCCTTGCTGTCGGTTTTGTGCTAGATTTAACCAACTCACTATTAAGTGTCGGTATATTTTTGCTTCTAAATATTTTGGTTCAAGATTTAACTATCCTGAAATGTCGTTGGTTAGCAATCCAACTACCGGAGTTCACAAACACAAGGAAAAAGACAGAAACAAACCGTCAAGGTCCAAAACCGACGACGAAACTTCTCCTAAGCCAGTCGCCGGTTCGCCAGTACTCAGTGAGGCGCTTTTGCAGCCCCTGATATCCACTACTTTTGAGTTGCAGGCCTCTACTGAGACCCATTCAGAGTCCGATATGCCACGAAATTCTCAGAATATTGAACCCGCGGATGTCTCTCTCTTGGATGGGTCCAGAGCCGCTGAGCAGGCACCGGCTTCTGAGGGTGTTTTCAGGCCTCAACATTTTTATATTAAACTGACGCCAGCAACAAAAACAAGGTCAAAAACAACTTCTATGTCTAAAAAACTGAAGCATGAGCCACGTGCTCAGGCCCCTGTGCCTAAAAAACAGATGATCAAAATGGCTGAGGATTTAATTACCTTGGTCAGGGGTTCCCAACCCCCCCCCCCCCGCGAAGAGGCCTAGGCAAGGCACTGATTATGAATCTTCAGATCTGGTTTCCATTTCTTCTGATTCCTCTTCTGATCAGGAATTTTCTATTCCACCCTATGAGGATTCTGATGCAGAGGAATCCATCCCATCTGCATCTCCTCCTGAGAATTACTCTCACTGGGAGAGTCAGGACTTCTCTGAATCAAAAAAGAGGCTTAGGGATTTCCTTCTTCTTCCTCAGCATAGGCCTTTGGCAATACCTCCTGTACTAGATATTGTTGATGATGTGTTCTCTGAATCAAGCATGGCTCCTAATTCCCTGCCTCTGGCTCCTAGTAAGCCAGACAGATATTACAGGGTTCCTGACTCCCACAAATTTCTTTTCAAAAATCCTGCTGCTGATCCTGAAACTATTTCTCAGAGTCCCAAGGGTGTTAAGGCTTCTACAGCCAAAAATCCTACCCTTTCTGATAGAGATTCCAGGGCGCTGGATAGATGGGGTAAGAAGGTTTATACTTCTGCAACCTTGGCAGTCAGGGCTTTAAACTGCCAGATGTAATGGGATCCTATCTCGCCTACATTCACAACAGATGGGTTCGGAGCCGATCCATCGGCTCCGACTCGGCAACTAATACACTAGCACGAAGTCTCTCATTGGCTGGGCTACTCCCTATCCCAGGATGCACTACACCTGCTTCCTCAGATCTCGTTTGCCGCTTAACAAGCTGGACGTGGTCTCGACTTGGCTGGAGCTAAGTGGTTCTTTTTACCTTATTGGTCCTTGACCTAGGGAATTTTTGTCTATATTAACCAAACAGCTGTTTTAACAGCTATTTCTAACTATTTCTAACTATTTCTTATTGTTGTTTGTTGAGTGCTTGTTTCCAAAAAATTTAATTTGTTCAGTCGGGTAAGGCCCATTTAAGTTAGAGGGCCTTTGCCCTACCTTTGAGTGCTATTAGTTTTTATTAACTTTTGGTTATTGTTTTTTTGGGCAAAGCTCGTTTAATTTAGAGGGCTTTGGGCCGTTTAACTTTTTTCAAATTGTTGTGAGGTAAACTTTCGCCAGTACTCGAGCCAGTGTGTCTCGCGCTTTTCAGTTGGCGCTTTTTGTGTATAGTGCTATACTTGTTGTGGTAGAGTAAGTTTTCCTTAGAGTTTGTACTTGTTGTGGCCTGTATCATGTCTAAGGAACAAAAGTCAGGTTTTAAAAAATGCACTCGGTGCAAGTATAAAATGTCCATTACAGACAGTCATTCAGTATGTGTTTATTGTTTGGGGCCGAAACATCTGCAAGAGACTTGTAGCGTCTGTCATGCGTTCTCATCTAGAGTTCTTCAAGAACGCAAGAACAAATTAATATTGAAAGGGCTTATCAAACCTTCTTTTGAGGAAGCCTTAGATCTGCCTGTTGCTTCCAAAAAGAAAAGATCGTCGGCTCCGACAAGTCCGTCGGAGCCGACTTCTAAAAAGACAAAATTGACCTCTTCTTCCTCGGCTCCACTGACTTCGGGGCTGAGGGTCGAAGGGTCTGCCTCGATACCTCCTACCTCGGCTCCATTGCCTTCGGAGCCGCAAGTTGGAGTATCGAGAGGTGAATCACCTCCATCGGTTCCAATGGCTTCGGAGCCGGTGGAAGTGTGCAGCTCAGACTCTTCCCCCTCAGCTCCGAAGAAGGCTCCTTCGGTGCCGATGGTGGTCCATGCTGTGGTGGAGTCGGTACCGATAGCATTGGAGCCGTCTCGGAGCCGGTCCCCTTCTCTCTCGCAGCCGAGAGGAAAGTCTTCTCGATTGTCTACCTCCTCTAAATCATCGAGACTTTCAGATTCGGACCTGGATAGGGTTTTACAGAGGCTATTCCAATCTCCAGTGTTTACTAAATTGGTCTCGGCTCCAGCACAGTTAGCTTCGGAGCCGATACCCCCTCCAACACATTCGATTCCTCCTCCAACCTCCTCGGAGCCATTGGAGTCGGTGGTGGTGGAGCAAAGCGGAGCCATACGGTCGGAGCAGAGACTCCTTCGAGGTCTCTCGGTTCCGACTGTGCTTCCTACCCTGTCCTCCAGTTCAGGGTTTGGTACTGCGACCTCTTCAGCCGGGCCCGAGGGGAACACTTTGGGATTGGGTGCTTCGGTGCCTAGTCTTCCTCTCGGAGCATCGGCTGCTGGAATTCCCAGTGCCATCGTGGCCTCTAGACCAGTGACCTCCTTGGATTCTGGAGGTCCGACCTTTGAGGCCATGAGGAGCGCGCTGGCCATGCCTTTGCCGGTTCAGCAAGATTCTACCTCACCGTCCCTAGATTTGGAGACTGGTGCCTCTGTTGTGTTGCAGCTCCGGCATCGGGCCCCAGGGCCTGAGGATACCCCATCGGGTTCCTTCTTCGGTGGTCCGTCCAAACTGCTTCGGACGAACCCCCATGGAAGAAATTGTGTAAGAGGAAGCACGTAGACTCCCAAGATGAGTCTGTTACATCGGATACTGACCTCGATGACGCAGAAGGGTCCCCAAATCATCTTCGGATGATATCTCCTTCTCAGATATCTTGGAGATTCTGAGACAGAGAGGTGACTGGCAAGCCAAAACCCCTTCAGCTGAGGAGTCAGTCTTCCTCAAGGCCTTTGGGGCCCAGCCTTCCGCCTCCTGGGTGTCTCCGCCTTGATGAACTCCTTGATTTGATTTCTCAAGGGCGGGGAACACCCTGATTCTGTGGAACCGTGCCTCGAGGCCCAATAAATTTTGTCAGCCCCCCCCCCAGAAGGAGTTTCTCACAAAGGGTGTGCCTGTAGATGCTTTGGTGGTGGCTTCTGCCACACAGCAGGACGTGGCAGAGGCTTCACGCCTGTTCATCTTCCTAATAAGGATTCTAGGAGTATGGATAGGTACGGAAGCGACCTGTCTTCAGCGGCCTTTGCCTTACGGTCGCTGAACTACTTATGTCATTTTACGAGGCTCCAAAGGGATCTTCTCAAAGAGCTAAATGACTCTCTTGTTGGTAACCTACCTGAGGCGCTGGCCCGACTGTTGGCGCACAGATGACTACCCTCTTTTCTATTGTTAACTCGTCCATGAGGCTCATTTCATATGCGTCAAGGCGAGTAGAGCAGCGGAACAGGCGTTGCCCTCAGGAGACAAGCCTGGTTACGCTTGTGTTCGCGGAGGCCTTCAAGTCTTCCTTCGCCAACGCCCCCTTTGATGGGTCATCTTTGTTTGGACCCAAGGTGAAGGACACACTAACTCGGTGCGAGCAGGAGGGCAAGACTTTGACTGCCGTTGGGGCCCGATTTTCCGCTCCTTCTAGGCCTTACCCCAAGGCTCGGAGAGGAGGGAAAATGTGGTTTGGAAAATCTCAGAAGTCTTTCCCTACTCCACCCAGTGATTCCCCCTCCAGAGGCAGGGGGGGGGGGATTTTGGAAGACGCCGCCCAGAGGTGGCAGAGGCCCCCGTAACTCTGGAGACCGCGATTCCTTTCGTGGTTCTTCATACAAGCAGCGTCCCTGAGTTGTTGCCCGACTGTGCAACTCGAGCCAGTCGGGTCGTTTGGCGCACCCACAAGCTTGGGAATCCATAACAAGCGATCAGTGGGTGCTTCGTGACATTACCGGAGGTTATATCATCCCCTTCAACAAACCCCCCCCTTTCTTTAAGGGAAATCCCGGACGTACCACCCAGTCAGCGGGATCAGGCAGCATTAGAGGTTTCAAAGCTGCTAGAAAAAGAGCCATCCAGCCTGTCCCCATCGACCAGATCGGATCAGGAACTTACTCAAGATTATTTTTGGTACCAAAAAAGACAGGGGACTTCAGGCCCATTTTGGACCTCAGTTCATTGAATCGCTTGTAAAGAAGTCCAAATTCAATGGTCACTCTTCAATCTATTCTTCCTTTGCTGGAAAAAGATGCATGGATGTGCTCCATAGATCTCCAGGACGCTTACTATCACATTCCCATAGCTCAAGAGTCCAGGAGACATTTACGCTTCCGCCTCGGAGTCAGTCATTTCCAATTCCGAGCACTGCCCTTTGGTCTCACCACAGCCCCCAGGGTGTTCACCAAGTGTCTGGCAGTGGTAACTGCTCACCTGAGAAGTCTGGGATTCCAGGTGTTTCCTTATCTAGACGACTGGCTCCTTACTGCCACCTCCGAGCATCTACTACTCCAAGCGCTCAGAGCCACGTTCACCTTGGGCCGTTTCTTGGGGATCACGTTCAGTTTGCAAAAATCTGTACTACAGCCATCTCAGCATATTACTTTCATAGGTGCAGACTTAGACACAAAAAGAATGCGCGCCTTTTTACCGGCAGCAAGAATTCAGGTCCTACAAGATCAAGTCAAATCCTGTCTTCCCCTACTCAGAGCCCCGGCCCATCAGATCCTACAACTGTTGGGCTCGATGGCGTCGACCATACTTTTAGTTCCCTTGGCCAGACTTCACATGCGAATTTTACAATGGCTACTGTCGGTTCAATGGTCTTATCAGGAACTTCCCTTGAACCACTTAATCATAATCACGGAAAGTTGCCGTCGAGATCTGCATTGGTGGCTTCTCCAATCAAATCTCGACCAGGGGTGACCCTTTATACCTCAATGTCCCGTTGCCACTGTGACTACGGACGCCTCCCAGGTAGGGTGGGGGGGTCATTACCTGGACAGGTCAGTCCAAGGCACATGGCAGATCCAGGAGACGCATTTGCATATCAATGTCCTGGAGATGAGAGCGGTACTATTGGTACTCCAAGCTCTCCATCACGCCTCCCACAAGGCCCGACATATCCTATCCGACAACATGTCGGTGGTGTGGTACATAAACAAGCAAGGTGGAACCAGGTCTTACCCACTGTGCAGAGAAGCCATGAGACTTTGGCACTGGGCGGTAGCTACCAACCGCTTTCTAATGGCAACGCACATACCGGGGAAGTCCAATGTGATTGCGGACAGATTAAGCAGGACCATTCTTTTACCCCACGAGTGGTCCCTCAACCAGGGTATAGCTGTGAAAATCTTCGACAGATGGGGTTTTCCTTGCTGCGACCTGTTTGACAGCCCTCACAATGCGAAATGCAGAGAGTTCTTCACACTGTTCCCTTCTCAGGGACAGATTCCCAGGGACGCTCTGACTCACGTTTGGCCCCGGTCTTCTCTACGCCTTCCCTCCGTTCCCCCTCCTACCGAGGGTGATACAGAAGGCCATTTACATGGAGAGCGAGATGATTTTGATTGCCCCGCACTGGCCTCATCAAGTTTGGTTTCCTTTCCTACAGAGGCATGCGATAGAAGGTCCATGGTTTCTGGATCCGGTGCCAGACCTGTTGACTCATCAGTCAGGACGGCTTCATCCGTCTCTCAGGTCCCTGAAGTTGGCAGCATGGTTACTCCACTTCCATCCTTAGTCCGAGACAATTCTCTTATGCCGGACGTGGTCCACATACTGTCTTCTTCTCATAAACCTTCCACCATCAAACTTTATTCCAGTAAATGGAAAAGGTTTGCCTTCTGGGCTCAAGAACGGGGTATAGATCCTCTCACTGCACCAGTATCGGAGGTTCTGAATTTTCTGGCCTCCCTTTTTCAGTCGGGCTCTTCAGTTTCTACCATTAAGGTTCAGCTAGCGGCGATCTCTAATTTTCATGCTTCATTTGAACCTTCTTTGATGTCTCACAAACTTTGTAAGGCTTTCCTTAAAGGGGCTTGGCTCCTTAGGCCTCCTTTATCTCATCCTGTCCCCCCTTGGGATTTGAATATGGTTCTTGCTGCCCTAACTGCCCGTCCTTTCGAACCAGCTGCTACCTGTGATTTAAAATTTCTGTCTTGGAAAACGGCCTTTTTAGTAGCCATAACGTCTGCTAGGCGAGTTTCAGAACTTCAAGCTCTTTGTTCTGATCCTCCCTATTTGATTTTTCACAAGCATAGAGTTTCATTGAAATTAAACCCTGCATTCATACCAAAAGTGGCCTCCTCTTTCTGTATTCAACAAACTATAGAACTCCCTGTCTTTTTTCGCAGAATTCTCTAATAACGCAGAATATACTTTGCATCAATTGGACGACATAGACAACTGCTTTTATTTGAATAGAACCGCCAAACGCGAAATGAAATCAAGTGTTTGTTTCCTTTGCAGTGAACAAGTTGACTCAAGCACTAACAAAAAACTCCATATCTAAATGGATTAAAGATTGTATCATTTTTATTTATTCACAGGCTAACAAAGACCTTCCCTTTCCAGTCAAGGCTCATTCCACCAGGGCAATGGCTACTTCCGTAGCTTTTCACTCCAAGTTATCAATAGATGATATTTGTGCTGGGGCAACCTGGACTTCTCCGCACACTTTCATTTCTCATTACAAATTGGATGTGGTTTCTCGAGGCAGAGCTTCCTTTGGTTCCACAGTTCTCAGGAGTGTGTTCCAATGAGCCACCCGGGATGTAGGTGCTAGGACGCTGTCCCATCTGTTGTGAATGTAGAGATAGGATCCCATTACATCTTTTAGTTATGTACTTACCATAACTTCGGATGTATGGGATCCATCTCACATTCATAAGTACCCACCCTCCTTCCCCCTTCCATTCGGATTTAGAGGAGCTGTAGTCCCTTTTTTCTTGGCGATCTTTCTTGAAGAACTTTAGTTGGTTATAGTGACTACTAGTTTTTCTGTGTTTGCATGGATGTATGAAAGCGAACAAACAAGATC
This sequence comes from Protopterus annectens, assembly GCF_019279795.1. Lineage (NCBI taxonomy): Eukaryota > Metazoa > Chordata > Ceratodontiformes > Protopteridae > Protopterus > Protopterus annectens. The sequence continues at coordinate 589,418,098 of NC_056750.1, forward strand.
TGGGGAAGCAGGTGTAGTGCATCCTGGGATAGGGAGTAGCCCAGTCAATGAGAGACTTCGTGCTAGTGTATTAGTTGCCGAGTCGGAGCCGATGGATCGGCTCCGAACCCATCTGTTGTGAGTGTAGGCGAGATGGATCCCATACATCCGAAGTTATGGTAAGTACATAACTAAAAGTTTCATATGCTTAAATATCAACAGCATGTTATGGGCTTACTGTAACAGAAAATGATGTTGATTTCTGATTGTGTGGAAAATAAAGAATTGCAGGATTTATTGCATTCAGCAGAACAGGTTGGAAAGCATACTTTGCAATGTGGTTTTTATTCCTTGGAGGCCTCTTGTAGGGCTGCCATTACTGAATCTGTGATTAGAAGGCATGCCTGGCTCAAGGAGCAAAATCTGCCTGATCATGTTAAAGCTAAATTGTTGGATGCCCCTTTGCAGCATGATGCTCTGTTTGGTAATAAGGCGGAAGAGGTTTTAAAGAAAATGGAAGACAAAGCTAAATCTATGCAAACTGTAAAAGATTTCTTCCAAGTGCAGCCACCCAGGTTCAGTAGGCACTAACCTACTAAAAATTGGTCCTTTCCTGTGTCCAACAGAGCCACTCAGGGCAAACCCAGGCACTCAAAAGGCTCCAGATATCAAGCACAAGGTTCTTATAGGTCAAAGCAGTGGGGTGCCTCCACCTCCAAATCTGGAGGAAACAAAGCACAACCCTACAGTAAGCAGTCTTAGTGACTTTCCAATACCATCTCCAAGCAATTATCTTTTGACAGTCCCCTTGGGTGGAAAACTAGCACTTCATGCTCAAAATTGGCAGTTAATTACCCAGGACAAGTGGGTATTAAACATAGTATCCCAGGGGTACAGATTTCATTTCCATATTTTGCCAATTCCGAATGGATGGCCGGATCTGCTACCAAACCAGTGGGCAGAGGCCCAGAAACAAATCATGTCCTTCATGGATATGGGGGCTATTCAACCGGTACCAGAAAAGGAAAAAGGACAAGGTTTTTATTCAAGAGGCCAGACAAACAAAGGCAACTGACAACATACTTCAAACAAATGGCAACAAAAACCCAGTTATCTGCAAGATAAATTCTGCAGGCATTGGGGTTCATGGCATCCTGCATTCTACTAATTCCATATGCGAGACTGCATATGAGGAAACTTCAGTGGTACCTAAAAAGTTTATGGAGTCAACATTGTCACAGCCTGGAAACAATGATTCCTCTCATTCCCTGCCTACAACAGGAGTTTCTTTGGTGGGCAGAGACATGTCACCAGAACAAGGGACTGTCATTCACTTTACCCCCTGCCACCCAAACCCTAACTGCAGACGCATCAGACTATGCTTGGGGGGCCCACCTGGCAGGGAGATGCATTCAAGGCAAATAGAGCCCAAACCAAATGCATCTGCATATCAACCAGAAAGAAATGCTAGCTGTTCAGAATGCACTGAGAGCCTTCAAAGACTTACTTCATCCAGGACAACTACTGATAAAGACGGACAACACCACCATTATGTGGTACATAAACAAGCAGTGGGGTACACATTCCTACCCCCTTTGCAGACTAGCCATGGCCTTGTGGAACACAGCCTTGACTTACCAAATACATCTTCAAGCTCAATTCCTGCCAGGAAAGCAAAATGCTCTGGCAGACGACCTAAGCAGAAATCCTATAGACCCGCACGAATGGAAACTGGATCCACAAATCTTCAGCATGTTAACACAAAAATGGGGGAGCCCAGACATAGATCTATTTGCCTCTTTTCAGAATTATTAGTTGAACAAATTCTGCACAAGAACTCATCACAAAAAAGCATGGAAAGTGGATGTTCTATCCTTCAGCTGCCCCCCCCCCCCGCCTCTACTCTCCAAGGTCTTACTAAAAGTCAGACAGGAAAAAACAAAAATGTGCCTAATTGCTCCAGACTGACCTCACCAGCACTGATACCTGCTTCTAGGGAATATGTCACACCTTCCTCCATGGTACTTGCCTCAAATACCTCATCTACTGTCTCAGCAGAACTATCAAATTCTGCACACTTGGCTCCAAACTCTGAACCTCGCAGCATGGCTCATCAACTTATTATTCAAACCACACTTCTCAGTAAATCTGTGATGGATGTCATTTTGGAAGCCAAATGGCCTAGTACTAGAAAATCTTCTGCTGATAAATGGAAGAGATTCTGTGCTTGGAATCAAGCACAAGGAATAGACACAGCAAAGCCCAATATTCCTCAGATTTTACAGTATTTAACTGAGATGCTTGACAAGGGCCTATCTTTTTCTTCAATAAAAATCCACGCCTCTGCCATCTTGGCTCATTACAACACAGAGCCTCCCCTCTTTTCTCATCCACTGCTTAGCAGTATCTTAAGAGGGGCCAAAAATTTAAGGCCTCCCAGGAGAGCACCAACTCCTGCATGGGACCTCAATTTTGTGCTGGAAAAACTCACCCTGCCTCCTTTTGAGCCAGCAGCTACTGCGGATATAAAATTTCTATCTTGGAAAACAGCTTTTCTTTTGGCAGTCACTTCAGCAAGAAGGGTTTCAGAACTACAGGCTCTCATGGCAGTGGAGCCTTTCATTATATTTTATCTGGACAGGGTGGCCCTCAGGACCAGTCCTTCTTTTATGCCTAAGGTGGTATCCAGTGTGGCTGTTAACCAGACCATTCACCTGCCAACATTTTACCCAAATCCTCAGAACAAGGGGGAGCGGATTCTGCATTCATTGGATGTACACAGACAACTAAGATTCTACTTAAACAGGACCAAATCTCTAAGAAAGTCTGAGCAACTACTGGTAGCACTTGCTGCAGGAACAGAGGGGAAGGCTATATCAAAGCAGACTATTTCTAAATGGATAAGCCACTGCATTCGTTTCTGCTGTTTGCACCATGGTAAACCTGTGCCCAAGGGGATCAGATCACATTCCACCAGGGCTGCCTCTACTTCAGCAGCCTTTCTCAGAGGGGTCCCAACCAAAGACATTCTAGAAGCTGCTACTTGGAGCTCTGTTCATACCTTCACAAAGCATTATCATTTACCTCTCTTCTCTAAATCCAGGGCAGGCTTTGCCACTGCAGTCCTGCAGGGTCTTATAGCCACTCCTAATGCTGTTTAGTTCCATCCTCCCATCCATAGCTTTGGGATTCTACCCAAATGTAATGACTGCAACAGTGAAACACGAAGAACATAGTACAGTTGTGTACACTTACCATAAATGTAGATGTTCGAGTGTATTCACTGTTGCAGTCCAGGTTACCCACCCGCCATCCCCCATTCTATACCTTTTCTTTCCTTCACTATACTCAAAAGCCTTTGTGGTGTATTTGCTTTTAGTCGAATGTAAAGTTTATGTTTCTAAAAGTGCATTCATATACTTACTGTTTATTTATATACATATAGTTTTGCTCCCCATTTGGGGGGCACCTGACATCTGGGGCAAGAAAAACTGAATAAAATGGCGTCGGCTGCATGTTTTATACCCCTGACGACCTCACGTCATGGAAGAGGAGACAGCAACTGATGCAGGACCCAAGACTTTGTTATTCAGGCCAACTGAGGGCAACCTGCCAGCAGATTACCCAAATGTAATGACTGCAACAGTGAATACACTTGACCATCTAAATTTATGGTCAGTGTACACAACTGTACTTTCTACATTCTGAAGCATGTTGTTAAAAACAAAAAGGCATCCATTTATTTCTGATAGAGTTTATCTGAAACATGATAACTTCTTTTTTAATTAAATTCTGGTATTGTATTCCTACTGCTCGGATTCCAAAACATTTCTATATCATTCAACAGTCCTTCATTTTTTTAAGTGCATTTACATAATGGTACCTCAGTAGGGTTATTGTTTTTTTTGTCATGAAATAGATGAATCAGTACACAGCACTGCTATGAATAAATAAACCCAAGTACTGAGACTCATCTGTACAGGTATTGGCACTGCAACCAAATGTATAGCCTGGTAAGCAACTAGTCCTTGGGCCGGATTCACGAAGGCTTGCACAGAGTCTAAGAGTAGAGTAAGACTCCATGCAGCCAACATGTCCGCCGAGCGATCAGGAAGAGCCGGTAGGGGCGTGTAACAGTGCTCCTTAAACTAGTCCTACACGGACAGGGCTTGGATATGCAAATTACCTCAATTGCAGGTGAAAGCTATGTAAATGAGGTAAATTTGCGATCCAGGAAACCCAAACCTGTCCGAGTAGGAGTAGTGTTATTTGCAGAAATGTACTGAGTTGATAACTGAGTACGGTTCTGCAAATAGCAAAACGGAGCCGTGACAGCTGCAAAAAAAGCATGCATTTACAGGAGGAAGCATGCCAATGGCCAAAAATATGGCCATTGGCAATGGGAAGTGATGCAAAATAGAAATAAAATAACTTTTTTTTTTCATCCCGATCTCCGGGGTTTAACCATAGCACTCCGCCCTAAAAAACAGAAAATTAATAATTAAGATCCACAAATGTGGATTTTATAGCTAAAATGAATTTACAATGCAAGTGAATGGCAGGCTGAAGACAACATGGCCACCGAGTAGAAGTTACTATGAGGGGAAGCTCAGTCTAAGAGATGTAACCAAGCATTAGTAGGCAATCCTATGCAAATGAGAGTTACGATAGTGAATCGCAAGTTTACATAGGAAATGAGCACAGTCAGTGGAGTGTAGGAGTAGGATAAGGGGAGTAACAGAGTAGAAGATAGGTGACGTCCTGAGGGGGGGTATGTATGAAAGGAGTGAAGCTCATTGGAGCAAAGTGTCATGTGTCAGCCGACAATTATATATTATTGAAAGAGGTGTGTCAACAGGTAGGCCAGGAAAGGTCAAGAAATGGAAGGTGTATGCCGTGGATAACACCAAAGTTTCTTGCTGAGCATGCATGCACGTGTGTGCACGCCAGTAAACCTGAGTAAGACAGTGTGCACGCGTGTTAGCGTGTGTGCTCGCGTGTAAGCTTGAGTAAGCATATGTAAAGCTGTAAAAACAGTTGTAAGCGCGTTTGCGCTGGTGTGCGCGTGTTTTAACAAGAATAAGCAAGTTTTAGTCCGTGTAAGCATGTGTGCGCGCGTGTGAGCTGCTGTGCGCGTGTTTGCACTTGTGTGCACGGCGCTCCCCCCTCAGGAAACAGAAAGGAAAAAGGAAACACACCAAATAGTAGGAAAGTTACCAGGGAGTACTACCAGAGCTAGCAGGTGAAAACAATCAGAATCAGGCAATTACCCAGGCAAAACACTAGCCCAGCCCAGCACTTAAAACACTGCAAACAACAGTCCATTATGTTTCTCTCAAGAGACACTGCAACACTGCAGTAAGCTAATAGCAGTGAAAACTGAAAAAGCTGTACTGAGACAAAAAATGTTAGGGGCTGCCATTGCTGTTATAAGGCGACATATGCAACATGCTGAGGGTGGTGATGATGCAAATGCTGCTGGACAACCCACAGTGAGGAGACAGAAAAGAGTACATAGGCCCAGGGTAACCTACCAGGGGCTACATGAGCTGGAGATAGTGGAGCACTATAGAGTGGACAGAGAACTCTTGCAGCAAATTGTTGAGCTGTGCAGGCCACGCCTCACACACAGAACCAACAGAGGGGAACCCATCCCAGTGGAAACTAAGGTATGTGTTGGCCTAAGAATATTAGTAACAGGTACCTTCCAGAGACCAACTGGTGATATGATGGGAATATCACAGGCATCAGCATCCAGGGTACTGCACCAGTTCCTGGATGCCATGTCAGCACATGTCGGTGATCATGTATATTTCCCCAATTCCCGTGAGGTATTGACCAGCAATATGCGTCTCTTCCAGCAAATAGCGGAATACCCTGAGGTAGTGGGTGCAATAGACTGCATGCATATACGCATCAAAGCACCAGCCGGTGAGCGGGGTAGGGTCTACTTCATCTGCAAGGGCTTCCCCTCCATCAACTGCCAGGTCATGTGTGATGTCCAGGGCATGATACTGAATGTGTGTGCTGGCTGCCCTGAAAGCTACCATGATTCCCATATCTGGCATCTAACGCAGCTGTACCAGACATTTGCCAATGGGGACATCCCACATGGACACCTAGTGGGGGATGCTGGCTATGCACTGTAGCCATGGCTGATGACACCCATCAGAAATGCACACACACCTGAACAGGAACACCATAATGAGGCACACGCACAAACATGAAATGTAATCGAGTGTGTGTTTGGGTTGCTCGAGTCACAGTTCCGGTGCCTGGACACATCTGGTGGAGCCTTGCAGTACTCACCAACTACATGTACCCAAATTGTCATGGTATGTGCTATGCTACATAATATGATCCTGTGAAAACAGCTGCAGCAGGACCAGCATAGGCCCGGGCCAAACAGCCCCCCACCATTGCCAGGGCCATCACAGGCAGAGAGTGACTCGGAGGAGGAACAACCTGAGCCTGCCCCAGTAGGCAGAAGGAGGTGTGCCCAGTATGCTTTGACCTTGGCAAAGAGGCAATGCATAGCACATACACTGGCTCAGTAGGAACTCTGGAAATGATGCATCTCTCTGACACGCACATATAGTAAAAGGGATGCCTACGTTGACACTACCTGCTTTCAAACATGTATAGGAAGTGTAGTATGTTCATCCGACATAGGCAGACCTGAGGCATGATTGCCATGTGTTAAGCAATAGAAAGCAGTGCTAAACAGCATTTACCACCATGTAGCATATGTAAACAAAATCGCACACACCAACTAGTACAAATGTGGTCAATGTTGAGTAATATTGGCCAACGTCCAGCAATGATGGTTAATATTGAGCAATGTTGGACAAGCTGGGTCTAAGTAGGGCATAGCTGAACAAAAGCCAACATGCTCATAGTTGCTCTACTGGCTCTTAAGCAGTCTGGTCTGCTCAGTATGAAAATATAAGCAGTGATGGTCCTCAAACCCAGGATACTGTGCACTATAGTCATAGTACTGAACCACTAAACCATGACAGTATTGCATTGGTTAACCTGTATGAAAAAATGTGGATAAGTCTATACAAAGTATTCCATGGAAACCCTGCAGGCACAGCATAATCCCTGTCGAGTTATGACACAAAGGTGAGTCCTGCAGTAAGAATAGAACCTGACCTTCAACACACACAGTAGAAATGTTAATATTGGACATGTACACATACATCAACAAATGCAGTGGACCTCAGACAGCAACATACTGAAAGGTCACACTGGGCATGCTCACACACTTGAATACATGAGGCAAATGTCAGGCAACAGAACACTGACAGTCTGAACTGGGCATGCTCACACACTTGGGCCATGTTGGAGTACAGCAGTGGGCCACACATATCAGGCAGTTGCATGTGTTAACCCAGGAACTTCTCACTACCCAGCAATCTGCCCTGTGCACACACTTATATGACAACAGACACGTATATAATATAGTGGAACCCTGTCATAATCAAATATGTTCTGCAGATACCTAAGCGGTTCATAGAAAGTGGAAAAGCAAAGACGATAAAAACCTGCAAACAGTATCAGCAATAAACATTGTGCATCATGAACATTTTCATAGGTTCAGAGGATGATACTAGGCTGTCTGCCCTAGGACATGTACAAGCATAGCCAGAGTGTGTTTGGCTGCTGCAACCCAGTCAAATCAGAACACTGTGCCCGTGAATAGTAGGTCACACAAGGTAGCCCATTTACGTTTAGTATATTGTGCCTCTGTCTAGCAGGGACCCAGAAGATATCCCATGGGTACACATACGATCACCCATCCACTTGTCAAGATGTCACCTGTAGGTGGTCAGTGAGTTGCTCTGCTTATGCAAAACTGGGATTACACTCTGCAGTGAGTGGAGCCTTTTGGATAATAATCTGTCCCACCAGCATGTCCTATTAACATCTGTGCTGAGGTATATGTCCCTGGAGTGTGTAGCTCCAAGAGAGTTGGATATCCTGAGGTGGAGCATGTCCATTAATTCTGGGTCAGATATTGCCTTAAACTATAGGCACACAACACACCCGTGTAGATGGTAAGTGACTGAGTAGAGCTGGAGTTACTGTATCTGAACTGTGCAGGGCATCTGTGTGAGTCCCTACATCTGCTTGATGAGTAACATTTGTGGCCATTACAGTTGCTGCAGGTATCGGGTATGGTACAACCCAAATGTGGCATAGTAACCAAGCATGGTTGTGATGAGTATAGGGGCACAATGACCACACGTGATCAGCAAGTGAAACCATGTGGGATATGGTGGGCTATGTAGAAGTACTGTCTAACCGCTTTGGCAATGTGATTGTCAAAGGCGAGAGTACGAACCGGTCATGTCCCCAAACCCATAACAACTACAACCGTATGTAATGGATTGCTACCTATGTGGTAATGTGTGGGAATGTTGTCATTCTCAAAGGGGATGACTATGCAACTAATGGCATGTAGCCGTAGGCCATGGCTCAGGCACCAGTCATCCTATCTCTGTGGGACCCTGTATGAGTATGCATGTGCCAGCTGGAAAGTTGATTATGGCACCCAGTTTACAGTTATCTGCGAACTTGGGCAGCCATATCCCTCCTGTGATAGTCTGTATGTCACACAAATATATACTGAACAAGAGAGGTCCCAGGACTGAGCCTTGTGGGATGCCATGTGTAACTTGTGTATAGTCAGACATGGCACCTGCAACACTGAGCATGTGGGTGCTATCCCTGATCCAGGTAGCAATCCATCGTGTGAGATATGTGTCGATATTGATGCCGGTGAGCCTATGCATAATGGCCGTGTGGGGTATTGTGTTGAAGGGTTGTGCAAGGTCCAGGCAGGCTGTGTGGACAACCGTCCCAACATTGATGGACCTGGTAACTGTTTAAAGAATATAAACAGGTCCAACAGGCAAGATCTGCCCACAACAATGCTGTAATGTGTAGGACACAGTGTCTGTAGGTTTCCCATGTCTATGTGCATGAGTCCCATTACAATACGCTCCATAGCTTTGCAGAACAGGCTAGTTAGCCTTACAGGCTGATATTGTCTGTGGTCTGTTATGGCAGTATTCAGTGGAGCGGGAACACTATCGCTGTATGCCATTCTGTGGGTACAAATCCTGCAGTAACCCTGATATTGAACAGTGACGTAATGTGAGGGTTACGTCTGTCATGAAGGCCGTGTATGACACAGGCCGGGACACTGTCTGGTCCCATTGATGCTGTGTTGACCACTGTGGGGAGGGCAGCACTCACCTGTTTATTCGTGATGTCAGGGAGGTTACACTCTGTTGGGATGGACAGTACCCCCTTAGGGGGGATGGGGGGGAGACATCTGCATTGAACCTGTTTGCCAGGATGTTGGCAATGTCTGTGGGTTCAGGGTATGTTCAGTCAGTATGCAGTAACACACAGCATATCAGTGAGTGTCCAGCCAGGTACCTGAATTAACTGAAGAAGGCCTTGTGAGTGTCCGATGTATCTGGTGCAATTGTCCGTTAGAAGTGGGCCTGACATAAATACACGAGTGATTGTAGCTGTCTGCTAGTACAGATCACAGATGCCTTCCCTGTCTGGGATTGTGCTCTATCATGTAGTAGCTTCCTCCTTTTGTTGTATAGCGTATTAATGGCCGGGGTCCACCAGACAGGTCCCCTGCCATTGGAGGAGTGAGTCCAGGTGTTATTTTGGATAGCACAATCCATGCAGTCCACTAGGTGTCCATAGAATGTGTATGTAAAGGATTCAGCAGTCTGAGCCATACTTACCACTGACCCAGCGTCTCTGAAGGATACCACCGTGGTATGGAGAAGTGTGACGTTTGCTTTTGTTAAGTTCACCTAGATTACCCAGGATGGCTGTGGGGACGGGATATGGATGTCCAGTGAGATAAAGTATGTTCTGTCCTTACCAATGAGGAGTATATCGCAGGTGTGGAACATAGAGTCCCCATGTTGGTGATGATCATGTCCAATATGTTGTCCCCTCTTGTAGGTGTGGTGACCGGTTGTGCCATAGCATGTGAGTTTACAAATTGTAGCAACTGTTGGGTGAGGGTGTTGGGGCCTGAGTACTATCCCCAGTCAATGTGTGTGTATTTGACATCACCCAATATAATGGTGTTTGGGGAGACCGTCATATTTCCCAGTGTTCCCCGGAAAGACGAGTGTGGTTGCTGAGTTTGTGAGTGTGGTCTGTAGCAGGCAACAAACCAAAAGGCAGATATGCACAATGTTAGGTGCATATGTATGGTCTGTGATGCTTTGTGCAGTGCTACCAACCCGGAGGTATGTGTATCTGTGATGTATATGGATACTCCCCCTATTTGTGTTGGCCATTCCGAGTTATGTGGTCAGAAAGCATGGTACGAAATATAACCTGGTAGTGCTGGTGTGAATGTGGGAGCCTGAACCATGTGTCTGTTAGTGCACAGATATTGCTATTCTCCATACTGAGGAGATTCTTGAGTGTGGTTAATGTGAGGGTAATACATCTGGTGTTGAGCAGCATTACCCTCAGTGTCATGTACTCTGTAATGTCTATGGAGGTGGGTCTGTCTTTTGAGCCCCGCTTAAATAAGGCAGTATGGTGGCAGCAAGTGCCTTAGCCAGTATTCAAAAGTCCAAGGGTGACAGGTGCAAGCTGTCCATAGGGAAGCTATGTGGCATGTCGAGCATGTCACCCCAGACTGACATACACTGTATCCCCTTTGAGTAACACCAGTATGTTAGCCAACTGTTAAACGTGATCAGTTTGTTGGTATACTGAGACATCATACTTGGTGAGTGTAAGATGCTAGACAAGGTCAGGGTCATACTGGCCTGGGCTACATGATCAGAGAGTTCCTCTATGTAACATGTCATGTGGTCCAGGGAGGAACGTCTGAGGTTGTACGCACCAGCATGGACAATGATGGAGCCAGTCCTGGACTTGCTTTGGAGTGACCTGAGTGCATGTGTTATGTGGCGGATCCTGGCACCTGAGAGACAGCTCAAAGTGACTATCCCCTTGTTTGGCCTGGTGAGTGGGGCGTCAGTGTGTCTGACATTAAGTGTCACCTATTACAAGTGTATCAGGTGTGTTGTTTAGCCCAAAGGGCAGTGACTGTGTGGCACACTGACATTGTGAGCTATGTGATATGTGGGTATTGTAGTGAGGTAGCAGTTGTTTGTGTGTCTGCTTTGGAGGTCTCTGCTGCTTAGGCAGAGTGTATGTAGAGCCTCTGAGTATGTGTATGTGTGATAATGTGGTTTGATTGCTGTCGCTATTGGTGTATATGAGACTGATATGTGGTGTGTGTGGTCACCTTCACCACCTGATAGACCATGCCAGTCATGGGTCGAGAGAGCTCAGCCTCCTGTATGTCAATATTGTTGCATCTCTCACATATATCTGAGTGTGTTGGGAGGAGGAGAGGGTTGTCTGTGTACATGAGGCAGATGTGACATTGTGCCATAACCACAATATTCACTAGCTGGACTGGAGAGTGCACACAAAACCGACCACTGGACATGCCAGTATATTATGATGACATACTCTGTAGCCTGATCACAAAGGATCAGTAGGGTGTTAAGTGTGTAAAAGAGTATAACCGGGATTAGTGCTTAGGTTTGTTGGTGTTTTGTAAAAAGTAGCTGAGGAGGAGTCCAGACTGAGAATCATGACATGTCCTTCAGCTATGTCATAAATAGTAATGTACACTCATATATGTCCTGAGTCAGGGCCAACTGTACCTTACAATGACGACATCCTGTCAGACAGGCCCATATATACATACCCACCTCCCACTGACAATAGTCCCTGACATCATACCAGGAGATATCACGCGTAGAATGGCTGACCAGCTCCCCCCAAAGCCAAAAGCATGGCAGCAATTGCATTACAGTGTTTCCCAATATGTGTCATGCATGCACTACAGAACAAACAGACCTTGCACCTGAACAGTCTGTTGAGCCTCACCCACTCCACAGGGTCTGGAACCATTGCATGTGTTACAGCAACATATGGCACTCCCCACAAGTGTGGGTGCACAACACACCATGGGAAGTATAGTCCAGTAAGCCCATAAAGTCTGATCTGCAAGGCCATGGAGTGCATCATGGCTGAAGTCATAAACAGAGCTATTGGAAGCTGACAAACACACAACCCTACCAACTGTGGTATGTTCATGTGCAGATCATGGTTCCCAAACATGCTACACTGTTTGCAAGGCAGCCACCCAGGACATACATCACTAAACAGAGCTACACATGTCCCACATAGACTTTGCATAGCTCTTCATCAACATCGCAGACACATGTCATATCCACAAAACCAACAATCTATGCATAGATATGTGTTGACATATGAAGGGATGTCAGTGTGTCCACAGATAGATCACACAAGGTGCGACTCACAGGGTCCTGTTCAAGTTGTTGATACCTGCCGACCCACATGGATCATTCCTGGGATTGCATAAAAGAAAGTGCACACACATTTCCATGTCCAGTCTGATGATGTCAGCATCCTACAAATACCACCAGTAAAACATATAGCGCGCCATGTTAATGCATATCTCTCTAGTATCATAGCATAGTTAGGTAGGGGTTTGAATCCTGCAAGCGCTGACTGTGTGTGTTAGTGTGTGTGTGTGTGTGGGGGGGGGTGTATGTGTGTGATTTCCTTTGAGAGGAGTAGCCTTTTTGGAGACTGGGAAAACACATTAAAAGAGGCACATCCCTCTTTGGAATGTCTGATGATGTCAGCATCCTACAAATATATCAGGTGAACAGAAACCACCCAGTAAAGTATATAGCGCGCTGTGTTAATGTGTATCTCTCTAGTATCATAACATAGGTAGTGGTTTGAATCCTGCAAGCGCTGACAGTGTGTGTGTGTGTGTGTGTGTGTGTGTGTGTGTGTGTGTGTGTGTGTGTGTGTGTGTGTGTGTGTGTGTGTGTATGTGTGTGATTTCCTTTGAGAGGAGTAGCCAAAAAGAGGCACATCCCTCTTTGGAATGTCTGATGATGTCAGCATCCTACAAATATATCAGGAGAACAGAAACCACCCAGGAAAGCATATAGCAAGCCGTGTTAATACGTATCTCACTAGTATCATAACATAGTTAGGTAGGGGTTTGAATCCTGCAAACGGTGAGTGTGTGTGTGTGTGTGTGTGTGTGTGTGTGTGTGTGTGTGTGTGTGTGTGTGTGTGTGTGTGTGTGCCACAGGCGGTCAATGCAGTGTGGGTTTTGCTTTTACTACAGTATGACATATGATTAAAACAGTATGTGCATTGCACACATTGGGTATCTGTGCGGCAAGTGAATATGTGTACATGTGACCTCAATCAGTACATAGGTGTGAAGCCTGCATACTACATGAATACATTTGTTTCCTTTGACAGATTGTGCCGCTGCTTCTCAGATCATAGGTCACATATGTATGTATGCAACAAGCCCGGCCACTGTAGTGATCCGTGGCCAAGGTCATCTGTGCCACACACAACCATGACACGTACTATAGAGTACTGTGAGTGAGGGTAATTGCCTGGGGAATATGTCACACATGTTCATACACAACAACGACTGGCAGTAATGGACAGTCATTATAGGTGTACAACAGCCCCGTGGATATGCATGCAGACCCCTACTGTGTTATGTGAAACACAGATGGACCCCACAATACCTATGGATATGTGGATACCAAGGGACAGATGACATAATACGCGTCTGTTTGTACACATTGGTACCCAGCATACATGTTGAGGGCTACCACCTATGTGGTACTGTCAGGATAGTATGTCTAGTAAATGTGGGTGACTATGCCATAGTCGGCTTATGACTATACAGCATGTATTGGACAACAGGTATCTGTCTGTATGATACCCTTGTGTAGGATATGCGTCCCATCCAGGGAATGCAGTGTAGGCCAATGCATGCATTTCCAGATGTGGATGGACATATCCCTCATGTGTTTGCATGTACCTAAGAGGGCTATATGCCACACAGGTGTGGTCCCAGGAACGTGTGGCGGTCAATACCACTGGTTACTGTTATAGTATAGTACCGGAAGGATCCGGCTGTTACTGAGTTCCCTACAACTGTGTCTCATTTGTCAGGACATCATCTAATGATTGGTTATAGTCATGCTGTTGAGGTGGTGTATACTATCAGACTGCAGATCATTGACAAATATCAACAGTATCACCCACAGCATAGTGTCAACCCATGTCATATACACATGTACCCATGTTAGTACATATCTGTAGTAGAATGCATACTGACCATCGAAAGATACCATGAGATGTTAACAATGTGTACAACAGGGTATGTCGCACATCCCACATGTCCACTATGCACGTACATTCAGACAGTGCGCACACACCATGTTCACAAATGTACACCTGCTAATTTGTAATGCTCACATCACACACATACTGTCCACTCACTAATGCATGCTGGCAACACTGTACACTTCAGCCAAGTGGCACATGGGTGGACAATACATACTCAGACCTAACACTGGTGTAAACAATGCTACAATGACTATCAGAGCTGTGATGCATAATGCCTGCTCAGATATACCTACAAGGATATCAGTACACTTTCCTGTTGGCAACTTGCTACTATTGCTACTCTGCTATAATGTCACCCTGTGCATCAGAACCATGTTAGCCTATTCCTGCATCAATGTGACAGATGACAGGAGGTGGCGCAGTTGTCATCATATGCACAAGGTGTGTTGTTGGTTTGCTAGAGCCCGACATTGACCCATCCAATCGACATGTCTGTGTGTGTGTGTGAGGGACAACAGTACAGCATGGGCCAATGTTGATGTAATGTGTGTGTGTATGTGTGATCCCTAGTTGTTTGGTTAATATGTGTGTGTGTGTGCATGCACACAGCTCCACCATGTGGCTGCCATATACGGGCGGTTGTGGGACAGCCACAGACTGTACCCGCTAGGCCGTACAGATCACTGTCTCTGGCCACGGACACTGTATCTGTGCCTGGCAGGGGTGCTACAGACATTATCGGGTACCAACCTTGACTGGGTGCTATCATCAGAGGCAGAGGTATGATGACTGGACCCATGTCCCTGTTAGGACTGGCCAGTGCCACGTGCACATGGTCTAGTAGGACGGTCAATGGAAAGGCCAGCCCCAGCATTGCTGGGGCTGGTACTGCCACTACGGGAGCGGCTGTGATCCATGGTCCATCCATGACGACTGCCAGCTGATGCTGTTGCTGGCATGCATTTGCGTCGGCTTCCCATCCATCCCGCACGGTCCTGGCTCATGGCTAACACACTGTGGAGGACATCTAATGTCTCCCTCCAATGGCTATCAGTGACCTCTGTATAATTCCGGATGGCACCGGCAAGGTCACGGATGCTGTCATTGATAGCAGTGTAATGGGCCCTCTGCGCCCTTAGTCCCTGTCGGGTGTACCGTTCCATACGTGCCTGTGCCTGCATTACAGCCTGGAACATACTGGAGGTTGTAATACCTCTGGAGGCACGTGTGCCAGGGGCAATACGACCAGTGGTGCTCCCCCGAGAACCCCTAGACATCCGCCTATGTGGTACCGTTCCAGTAATCTGGCTATGGCTGCTGTGAGGGGATGCACGTGCCATGGGTACCACACTCTCCTGATCAATGCCGACTGTATGCTGTCCCTCAGCTAAGGCCATTGGTGATGAGGGATGTATTGGCAGTATGAGTGTGCGCATAGATGGGGTTGAACGCTGTGTACTGTCAATTGGTGGACCAACGACAGACCCTGACAGATCTTCCTGTGCCACAATACATGTCTCATCATCTCCACTATTAGTGGCAGTGACATCAGGTTTCCTGCTGCATTCAGACACCCCTAACTCAGCACCTGTGGGAGGAAGACAGGAAACTCACTTCACAATTTGTACATGATGTTAACACACATGAACACATGCACACATGAACACATGTAGACATGAACACATGCATACATGCACACAGATGCACTGCTCACCACAGCACATACACACACACACACACACACACACACCAGCAATCCAACACATACACAATAGTGGGTGAAGGTGGGTGACAGTATCACAAGGCAAACAGTCACCTCACATGTGTCAACATGCAGAATATGTGTTGCTCAAGACCATGCAGTGTAAGTGTTGATGGCCCTATTTAATGACATTATACATGGCTGTGATGCATGTGTGTAGTTGTTGATTGATTGTCTACACCCTGGAACACAATGTGTACATGGACACAATATTGCTGTGCAAGTATTATCTGCTCTGCAATGTACTGTGCACCATCACTCAGTGGTATACATACCATGGCTGCATGTGTTATCTGTGTGACACACAGATTGCCATGTCTGCTTACAGTGTCTGTGTCCATAGCAAATAATAGTGGGCACAGGTGTAGCAAATGCATGCAATGTACAGACATGGGATGAGTGGTGCATGTAGACGTGAAGGAAACCCAATGCTCGATATGGCCATTGTACAGTGGTTATGGTGAGAGTGGGACATATTGCAGATATGTCTGTGCCAGCCATGACATGGCATGCTACACGACTGCAACATTAAACACCACACATACCCAATGTGTGTCATGTGACCTATACACCCAATAGCATTCCAGGACATATATGTGACTCTTTGTACAGATGGCGACAGCTGTGCATATTGTGTATACTGGCATATGTAAGCACACACACAACATGCTATGCATATTGTGTATAGGTGCATATGTTTGCACACACACAACAGTGAGGTGCAAAGCAAAGACCGCTATGTGTAGTACTGTGGTCACTGTAACTGGATGGGGTGTACTACCATGTGCCATCATCATCATCATCATGCATCTTGTGGTCACTTATGGCTACTACTGTGTGACATACCACCGCAAAGCATGCTGTACCTGAACTGCAGTGCCGTGACTACGTTCACTATTACACAGCCACTTTGTACATGGGTGTATGAGGTGCCCAATAGGGAGCATTGCCTAACATGACTGTGTTATGTGTTGAAGAGTGTTGCACAGCCCCATGATAGGCCTGTACCCCTGAGGTACACCATGTGTGTGTGGATGACATGTGGGATACTGAGGTGTGACCTTACAGTGGGTGAGTGGTTACGCCATATGTAGCATGTCTTTGTGTACTGCATATGATAAACGTGTTATGTTGTTACAGGTGTTGCAACTATGCCTATCCAATGTGCAGTACGGGGTTGCTACAACTGTGTCTTATGCTCTGTGTATTGCATGTCAGTGAGGCAGCTACTGACATTACTGAGCTGTGCAACGTCTTACAGCAAACATGCACGACATGCATTATGCGTAGGTGTGTTACGTGTACATGGCCTACACCTCACCTATGACATGCATATTTCATTACCAACATTGCAGTTATAACACACTCACCAGCATGGATCGGCTGCCCTGCTGTCACACCAGAGGGACCTACAAGAATATGAGAGAGTTAGTCAATGGCCACAACTGTGGCATTGCTACATTGGGTATGCTAAACTGCATTATAACAACAGTCAACAGTCACATGTGTAGAGATATTATTCGAAATATCAGTATTGCACAACACTAGGCAGCAGAACTGCTAAACACACAGTACACATCTCACGTAGACATAATCTAACAATACAGTTAACTGTTGTCTACAGATAGGGCATGTTACCTGCTTGCTCTGGGTGGACGTGCTGGGTGGCTCCGGCCTCCATGACAACACATGTCAGAGGTTGATGTTGCTGTTGTTCAGGAGCCACCACGCTTAAGAGCAGCTCCTCCACTCTGGTGAGAGGGGATGAATGGCCACCCCACCACCTGTGGCATGCTGTTGTCTTTGGATATCAGACGCACGCCGCCAGACATGTCTAATTAAATCACTGCAGTGATGGCATACCTGCTCATATGTCCGGTTATGCATGCCTATGTCATTTACCCGATGAACAAGTTCCTGCCACAGTGCAGTCCACTTCTGCTGGTGCTGGCTGCTTCTGGATAACAGCATCATGTACTGCTGCAATAGGCTTTGTAGTATCACCTCTTCCTCATCCGCTGTGTATGATGGATTGCGTTGGTGGGCCATCTGGCTGAAAAAGATATGAACAATATGTGTGAGCAAGTCTTGTGGCACACTTTACACCTTTAACCACAGATATCACTTTACTGACATATATACCATCCTATTGTCTGTCAGAGGTTACACAAGTTCAATACCACTTATTGGTTCTCAGACCTCAACTAACAGTGCCTGGCACACACTGTATATCACACCACTATACAACAGTACCCGACACACTGTTTCTGACACATTGCACAACCTCAAGACAGAGGTGTATATCACACCAATGCACGAACAGAGATGTCATCCATTGCAATGGATGTGAAGTACAGGTACAGTAGTACCAGTCAACCACCCTAGTCATTGATGCCAT
This sequence comes from Protopterus annectens, assembly GCF_019279795.1. Lineage (NCBI taxonomy): Eukaryota > Metazoa > Chordata > Ceratodontiformes > Protopteridae > Protopterus > Protopterus annectens. The sequence continues at coordinate 589,436,520 of NC_056750.1, forward strand.
AGCCCTGCTTAACAGATGTGTACAGTTGTTACTATAGGTGGCATACTGCTGTAACAGAAGTATATATGTTGCTGGATACACATGTATACCCTGTAACACACATATGATTGCAGCCATTGTACAGGCATGATTACACACACATCAGACAAACATACAACACACAACTGTATGCCAACACAGATGAGCATTACCTGTGTACCATACAGTACTGTGTGCCACTACTTACACACCCTTATGCCTGAGTTTTGTCCTCTGTGCAGACTACAGGAAACACACATGACAGTGTTTCCAAGCAATGTGAACACACATCATACTGTGCTGTTTAGGCCTACAGCTTCTGGTAGTACTACAGTTCATATGGGAGTTGGATTCACCAGCAGTACCACTCACTAAGCATACATGTATTGCTTTAGCCTACAATGAAACACCACATTCGTTAACAACGAACTACGTCACATCATGTGCTGTACTACTATGTCTGCCTAACAGTACATTACACATCATTTGCTGTCCTCACAGCTAGGATAGACACTACCATGTCAGATACAACTTCACACAAAGCTATCACACCTTTACAGACCTTGCACACATTCAGCGTTACACTTATTCAACCTCACATAGCAGGTATTGCATTGAGTACATGTGTGAGTGCATAGTGTCATAGGTAGGTAATATGCTGTTGGCCCTAGGGCCTATGGCAGCCTAGCCATGTGCTACCCTGGCCTTTGACACACATGTACTTTGATTTCACTTGACCCTGCCAACCAGAACCACAGAAGTGTTTCCTGGGGTGTATTACCAATCTCCCACACAATCATCAGGGGTATTTATGACAACTGCTAATGAGGAGCCTTGTTTGCTATTGCTAGGTAGTCTATTCTGGTGTATGGCATATCTCTGAGATGGGAAAATATCCCTCCAGCATGTGCTGTTTAGTGAGCTGACAAGGTTTAGGGCCCTAGAGCGTGTATCCCGGAGGGATTGTGATATGTTGCCATGGTGGTTGTCACCCAGCTATGGGTGTGACATACCTCTGTATGTCCGACAGAGGTCACCTCTGTGTGGCCAGTATGCAATACAGTGTAGATGTGGTTTCGTGAGTCAGTCTGCATAGGGCATCTGTTTGCGGCCAGTATTACCCATTGGGAGGTATGTCTGTGGCCTTTTCACCTGGTGTAGTTGTCATGTGAGGTACATACCACACAGGGCATTGTGATGAGTAGAGGGGAACACTGCCCTATATTTCTGTAGATGACACACCTGTTGCCATGACACATAACACACAGACTGATTACAGGTGCAGTGTGGCGCTGTCTTCATCAAAACAGAGGCTACTGTCCACCTGTGTCCCATGTTCCCTTATCACACCTTCACTGTTAGGTAGATCTCTACCTGTGTGGTAGTTAAGGGTACAGTGTTTTGGAAAGGAGGAATGGCACTGCAGTATCAACACTTGTCTACAGTCCATGCCTTGGTCACCACACACCTGTTGCAGTACATATGACCCCGTGTCACTCTGTCTCTCCCTCTCTCTCTATATGGCTATATATATCTATATCTATACATACATGTACACATCCATTGCTGTACACATGGATGTACATATAGGCACATGTACAGTCCACCTTTCATGGTGGGAATATCACTTATGCGACAGTTGAGGGATGTACAGTTATGTGATTATATTGCACAGTGTTGTGCAGAATGCATGTGGGTGTCCTCAGCCCATGTGGCATTAGAAGGCCTCACTGGCTGCAACACAGCAGATCTGACAAATCAGTCTCACAGCATTTAACCACCACATGGCATATATCAGCACTGCATGCTGTTTTCTAGGACACACACTATGACCTACATAGATATATGCACATATCAACCTTCAATGACAGATATCTGTCCACCCTTCACTAACAGTTGCAGTATGTCCCTTGCCCTATGCACATGTGCGGATACAGATATATATGCACTGCTGCCACACATGGATGATTTGCAGTGTGTAGAGTACTCTTCAGGAACATCTACTACATGCCAACACATACATGTCAGTTACATACCTTACCTTTGTATTTCCCTGCTCCGTGTGTTACGGTTTTGTAGGTTTTTATTTATTTATTTTTTGATTGTTTGTTTTGGGTTTTCCCCCTCTATTTCGGTTTATGTCTCAGTTTCTCTCTCTATTGTGTCTCTGTGTCTGTGTCCGTCTCTCTCTCTCTCTCTCTCTCTCTATCTCTATCTCCCAGCACCTGCAATGATAGAATTGCATGTGTGGACTGCAGGTACAGCCTGCTTTTCTAGGTATCTGCACTTGTGCATGTGACAGCCTCTGCACCAGTTGCTGCCCACCATTCAGTAATTGCATGCAGCCTGCTTTGTGGTGATTGCATTACTCACTGTGATTGCAGCCCACTGCTATAAAATGCTAGGTTAGGTAGGCGTAGCCCTTTCAGCTGTCCAAGGTGGGGCCCATGCTTGTTTGCTCTGGATACCGTTGTGTCAGTCAGAAGGTTGGTATATGTCTCTTATCTGAAGCTAGGGTTGTAGCCAGTTATATGCATGTTGTACTCAAACCTGAATGTTGCTGCTTCCAGTACACATTTCTCAGTGTAGACATGTGCTCACCCCTCCAAATGCTAACACAGGATACATGGGAGTATGTACTTTATTTCTGACTTACACAATTAACTGCCATACAAATGTGGTTATTGCACTGTATTCCTGTGGCCAGTATTTATCCTGGTCTGATACTGTGTGGTGTTTGTAAAGTGCTACTGTAACATTATTCCCTGCTAGGATGGCTGGTTCTCCTTTCACAGTCATTTCATGCAATTCCACAACAACTGCTGGTAAAAACCCACAGAACAGGATTTGTGTTATACCATTCCTAATTTCCATTTACTTTCCCTCATTGTAATGCATGATATATTTATTTCAGAACCAAGTTATTTGTATATCTGCTGTGGATTAGTGGTAATTCATGCAGTCTATTGTGTCAATGGTCTGGGGTTCGAGACTGGCAGAGGTTTTTTTCTTTTGCTGCTCAGCAGAACAAGGGCCCTGCCATAGAGTGACTAAGGCACTTTTAAGCAGTTGTAAGCAGGTTTGCGCGACGCTTAGCTAAGCGCACACATGCGCACACTCACTTAAACCCACTTACTACTGCTTAAAAGTGCTTACTCCCGCTAACCCCCGCACTAATTTCTTTTAAAGACAAGAAAATGGGGAGATAGGAAAGTGGTAAGAAAGGGGGCACAAAGAGGGACAGACGGTAGGTAAACAACCTCGGGATGTGCAGGACGGGTGTAGGGAAGGTCCATAGCTGCCCATTTCTTTACCAGCAACAGCTGTGCATATGCAATAAACTTGGAGTGATATTTGAAACCTTCCACCCCTGGGAGAGGGGTGAATACAACAAAGTATGTTGTACTGCCAATTATAATTATCAGTTTACATGTCCTATGGACATGTGTGTGAAATGGGCAGCTATGTATGGAGCATAATTTTTTTGTGGGTACAGATTGCCCATTTTTTTTTTCAGGTGAGAGTGGGAAGTGAGGTAGAGGAAGTAAGTATGTCTGGGGAGGTAGGTTGGGGAGGTAAACAGACAAGATGCATACAGGGCTGGTGTATGACACATGGGGTGGGTGAACACAATTGACGGGGTCGGATGTTTGGAAAGTGCAAGCCCATGAGCCCACAGATGGTAACAGTGGAACTGAGATCCCCACCCATGGGCAGTCACCACTGCACCTTCACAGCCCCGAGGGTGGCTGTGCTGGGGGCTGCGTAGGATGGGCAGGCTCACCAGTGAGACGCACCACTCTTGCCTCGAGCTGGAGTAGGGGATCAGCGACTGAACGCTGGCTCTCCGTACGCACCACAACCCGGACCCTTCGAATGGTGACAGGTGGCCCTTCTCCACCCACAATCGCACGGGGGGGATGAGCCCCATCACCTGCAGCTCTTCCACCCAAAGGTGGCACAGGACCAACGGAGGAGGGGAGCCCGGGCTGGGCACCGGACCTGCTGGTGCCAGGTGCACTCGCCAGCTGAGGAGGGACAGGTGGGTCTGCTGGGACCGGCTTTCCCATATGTTCTGTGATTAGGTGTGTTTAATTGCAACATAAACAACAGCATTCCAGATTAGTTGTAACAGCATGCAGTAATATTCCCATTAACCCAACACACCAAGGTTCCAACAGTTGAAAAGCAAGCATAACACATGCATATATTGAACCACAGTGGATATTCCAACAGCATGCAGGGATGTTTGGTAGCAACAGGCCACCATGATTGTGGGTTTTAAACAGGGCACATGCATCGACGTGAATGCAAATATTTATAGAACAATAAGACATATGTCCCAACAAATATTTAAGATTACACATACCCATTGAGGTGTGGAATTGCATTGTTTATGCACATACAGTAGGGTGTAGAAAAAAACCTTGGTTAACATCTTATAATTATCTTTTAGTCTACACTACATTCCTAGTGACTGCAGGTGTCTATCCCTTACATGTGTTATTACACTTGCCACCATACATTAGGTTGTGTAATGGGTTTGGCTAGTTCAATATATGCCTGACCTATATCTGACATACTAACTGTCCAGGATGCAGATGTTACTGCTACATATTTCTTGATTGCATTTCTATTTCTTTATCTACATATTTGGGATGTTTTCACATGACATTTTCACTTCAGTTTGTACAGAACCCTGCATTTCTTGACACACACTCACATTTCTGGGGATAAACTAACATGCTACGTGTGCCAGATTTACTTATGCATACCAGCCAGTAACTGACTGTTGCAGACTGTATATATAGGTTCATAGGTTCATACTAGGCTATCTGCCCTAGGGCATTTATAAGCCTAGCCAGAATGTGTTTGGCTTTCGCCACCCATTTTAAATTTATTTTGCTATGCCCTTTTTCGAGGTTAGTATACTGTGCCTCTGTCTAACAGTGACACAGAAGTAATACACAGCGTAAACCTACGATCTCCCATCCACTCATCAAGATTCCTCTTGAAGAGAGTCAATGAGGGACTCTGCCTAACCTGGACTGGGATTTTATTCCAGAGTGAAGGGAGCCTCTGAGTTATGAATCTGTCCCTCCAGCATGTCCTATTTATTTCAGTGCTGAGGTTCAAGTCTCTCGAGCGCGTAGCTCGATGGGATTTGGATTTTCTGAGGTGCAGCATGTCCATTAATTCCAGGTTGGACATGGCTTTATACGTCAGGCACAGATCGCCTCTGAACAGGCGGTATGCCACTGAGTAGAGCTGGAGTTTCTTTAACTGGCAGCATATGGCATCTGTTTGAGCCCTTTGATCCTCTTGGTGAGGTACTTTTGTGGTCTTTCCAGTTGCTGCAGGTGTCTGGTAAGGTACATCCCAAAAGGGCATTGTACTCAATTATGGGCCTGATGAGGGATGAGTAAAGAGGCACGATGACCTCCCCTGATCTAGATGTGAATCCTTTATGATTAGGTGGGCTATATAAAATGTTTTTCTAACCACTTTGGCCACGTGGTTGTCAAATGAGAGATTGCTATCAACTTGGGTCCCCAGGTCCCTAATTACTTCTTCTGTACTTAATGGATTACCACCTATGTGGTAATTAGTGGGCACTTTGTTTTTGCCAAAGGGGATGACTATACACTTTTTGGCATTTAGCTTGAGGCCATGGCTCTGGCACCAGTTGTCTGTTTCTATGAGGCCCTTTTGGAGGATGCTTGTGTCGGCTAGAGAGTCAATTATGGCGCCTAGTTTGCAGTCATCTGCGAACTTGGTCAGCCACAGTCCTTCCGTGTTGGCCTGTACCTCCGAGAAATATATACCGAACAAGAGAGGTCCCAGGACTGAGCCTTGTGGGACACCACTTGTAACTGGTTTGGAGTCTGACATGGATCCAGCAATTCTAACCATGTGGGTTCTGTCCTTGAGCCAGTTTGCAATCCATCTAGTGACATAGGGGTTTATATTTAAGTTGGTGAGCTTATCTATAATGCCCGAGTGGGGTATTGTATCGAAGGCTTTTGCGAGGTCCAGGTAGGCTGTGTGGACCACCTCCCCTCGTCAATGGCCTTGGTGACTGTTTCAAAGAAATCAACCAGGTTTAAGAGGCAGGATCTGCCCTTAACAAAGCCGAACTGGGTAGGATCCAGTGTTTGTAGGTCCCCAATATCTTTATTTATGAGGTCCATGATGATCCTTTCCATAGCTTTGCAGACCAAGCTAGTCAGGCTTATGGGGCGATAGTTTCCAGGATCCGTTGAGGCACCACCTTTATGGAGAGGGACCACTGTTGCTGTACGCCACTCTTTGGGCACATATCCTGTAGTAAGGCTGAGATTGAACAGAAGTTTTATGTTTGGGTTTAGCTCTTCTTGGAGTTCATGTAGGGGCAGCCGGGACACCATCTGGTCCCATTGATGCTGTGTTTTTGCTTTGGAGAGGGCGGCTCTTACCTGAGCATCTGAGATGTCAGGGGCAGCACTCTGCTGGGAGATATTTGCCCTTTTGGTGGGGAGGGGAGAAGTTTGCGCTGAACCTGACAGCTAGGATGTTAGCAATGTCTGTGGGTTCGGTGTATTTTTGTCATTTTGGACTAATTCTGAGCATATCTGGGAATTACCACCCAGGTTCCTAACATAACTAAAGAAAGCCTTGTGATTATCCTTAGTGTCCTGTGCAATTTTTCTCTCGAAGCTGGCCTTAGACAATTTTATGTGTGCCCGTAGTTTTTGCTAATACTGATCAGTGATGCCTTCCCTTTTGGGATTTTGCTCTATCATTTAGTAGCTTCCTCCTTCTATTGTATAGTTTGTTTATGGCTGGGGTCCACCAGACAGGACGTCTGCCTTTGGAGGATTGGGTCTTGGTTTTATTTGGGATCGCATGATCCATGCATTCCTGAAGGTGTTCATAGAATGCGTTTATAAAGGATTCTGCGGTCTGGGCGTATTTTCCACAGGCCGGGGCTTTGAAGGATTCCACCTCAGTTTTGAGGAGTGTGAAATTTGCTTTAGAGAAGTTTTTCACTGTGGTTTTCTGGGCAGGGGGTGGGGTCGGGATGTGAATATCCAGTGAGATTAGTTTATGGTCTGAACTTACCAGTGAGGGATACACTTCTAGTCTGGAGCATAGAGTCCCCATGTTGGTGATGATCAGGTCCAGTATGTTTTCCCTCTTGTGGGAGTGGTAACAAGTTGTTCCATAGCATTTGAGTTTATAAATTCTAGGAACCTTTGGGCTAGGGTGTTGGAGCTAGAGTAATGCTCCCAGTCTATGTTTGGGTAGTTGAAGTCGCCCAATATAATGGTGTTTGGAGAGACCTTCATATTTTCCAGTGTTCTCAGGAAGGCCGAGTGGGGTTCCTGGGTTTGGGAGGGTGGTCTGTAGCAGGCTATAAACTGGAAGGCAGTTTTACCCACTGTTAGTTGCACATGGATAGTCTCTGATGCTTCGTGCTTTGCCACCAACCTGGAGGTGTGGGTATCTTTGATGAATATCGATACTCCCCCTCTTTTTGTGGTTCGGTCCAAGTTTTGGGGCCGAAAAGCATGGCATGAGGTATAACCTAGTAGTGCTGGTGTGCTCTCGGGAGCCCTGAACCAGGTTTCTGTTACTGCACAGATATCGATGTTCTCCATGCTAAGGAGAGTTTCGAGTGCGTGCATCTTGAGGTTTAGACTTCTGGCGTTGAGTAGCATTACTCTTAGTTTCTTATCCCTTGTGATACCTATGGAGGTGGGTTTGTCTTTTGAGCCTTGCCTAAAAAAGGCACTATGGGGGTAGCAAGAGCCTTTGCCAATATCCGAATGCCCAGGGGTGACAGGTGCAAGCCGTCCCTAGCGAAGCATCGTGGCTTGTCAAGCATATCATCCCAAGCTGATAGGCATTGGATCCCCTTTGAATGACACCAGTACTTAAGCCAATTGTTGAAATTGATCATCTTGTCTTCGTATTGTGGCATCATTCTTGGTGAGGGTAAGATGCTACTCAAGGTCAGGGTCATACCGGCCTGGGCTACATGCTCAGAGAGCTCCTTTATGTCTCTTTTCATGTAGTCCAGGGAGGTACGTCTCAGGTCATTCACACCAGCATGGACAATGACTGAGTCATATTTGTACTTGCCTTGGAGTGACCTGAGTGTTTGTGTTATGTGGCAGATCCTAGCGCCCGACAGGCTGCTCACCGTGACCCTCTCCTTGTTCAGCCTGGTGAGCGGGACGTCAGTGTGCCTGACGATAGAGTCACCTATTACAAGTGTATCAGGTGTGTTGTTTAGTCTTAAGGGCTGTGACTGTTTGGCACACTGGCTTTGTGAGATATGTGTTGCACGTGTTTTGTTTTGGGGTAGCGGCTGCTTGGGTGTCTGCTTTGGAGGTCTCTGCTGCTTCAGCAGATCTTTATTTAGAGCCTCCGAGTATGTTTTTGTGTGATTATGTGTTTGGTTTGCTGTTGTGGTAGGTCTATGTGAGACTGGAATTGTAGTGAGTGTGGTTTCCTTCTCCTCCTGACTGGTTATGCCAGTACTGAGTTGAGAGAGCTTAGCCTCCAGTTTAACTATATGGTTGCATCTCTCACATGTGTTGGAATTTGTTGGGAGGAGGAGAGGGTTGTCTGTGTACATGAGGCAGTTGTAACGTTACCTCAAGATTCCCAGATTCACCAGCTGGACCGGAGAGGAGATTGACAACTGACCTTTGGACATGCTAGAATAATATTGGGAATTCCTTAATAATTGAAAACCAGGGCCAGTGGGGAGTGAGGGTGTAGTGCTTTTAATTTTTAGTGCTGACTTATATAATTGCTTTGGTGAGCAAGTGCCAGGTAACTTAAGTGCAATGTGTTACAGGTAACTTAAATGCAAAAACGACAAACAGTAACTTTCTTTCAAGTGAAACAAGGAAATAAGTACAGTAAGCAATGCAGATATCACTAGTGATCCACAGAATCGCTGAGAAGCCGCGTATTAGGTGGAATTAGCGTTCCAGGGAAATAACAAGCAAACAAACAACAAGCATATAAACAAAGCTAGATTCAGCAGGCCTGGATCTAGTCTATGCTACAGCAAACAAGGTGTACCAATTTCAGTAAGATACAGTTCAAATATTCAGGCACTATAAACCTTTAACCAGAAATTCCCAGCTCAGAAGGGCAGAGTCCAGCCTCTTCTCCCACAAGAGTGCAGACCACAAACCTTCTTAATGTAAAATAACTGTCCTGAAGCCCAAGTGCTTAAACCAGAACTAATACACTTTAAGAATAACAGACACTGGGCTCTCTCAATCAGCAGTTCCCAACTTAGAAGGATGAAAGCTACCTGTCCTGCCACCACAGTGCATGCCACAAACCTTCCTAATGTAAAAAAACTGGTCTGAAGCCCAAGTGCTTAATCCAAAAGACTTGGAATGATAGCTACACTTTAATCAAGTTACTACCAAGCAGTAATAAATACAATTGAATACTTTAGAGAATGCCTGGATTAGTGCTCAAGTTACACAAACAAAGCTAGATCCAGCAGGCCCGAATCCAGTCTCTGCCACAGCAAACAAGGCGCACCAACTTCAGTAAGAAGCAGTTCAGATATGCATGCACTATAAGCCTTTAACCAGAAATTCCCAGCTCAGAAGGGCAGAGTCCAGCCTCTCCTCCCACAAGAGTGCAGACCACAAACCCTCTTAATGTAAAATAACTGGCCTGAAAGCCCAAGTGCTTAAACCAGAATTAATACACTTTTAGAATAACAGACACTGAGCCCTCAATCAGCAGTTCCCAACCTAGAAGGATGTAAGCTACCTGTTCTACCACTACAGTGCAGACCACAAACCCTCTCAGTGCAAAACAACTGGTCCGAAGCCCAAGTGTTTAAACCAAAAGGCTTAGAATGAGTTACACCAAGCAGTAATAAATACAATTGAGTACTTTTAAGATTTTGCAAAAGTAAAAAAAGTAGGTAGAAACACAAATACAGTAAAAGCAGATGATTTTTTTTTTTCTTCTGAACAAGTGCTGAGATCAAAGAAACAGATTTGAGTGCTGAAACTAGAAAACTGGCTAGTTATAAGAAAAAAAAAACTAAGATAGAAGGCTTCCCTCCAACACAGAAGGGCTTGGGGGCTCAGAAGCCTACAAATAGTCTATACCACTTAACAGGAAAGGCAGGAAACAAGCTTAAAATATTTTTTCTGTTTCCCAGATGCTCTCTTTGTACACAGTAGGAGTGCCTGAAATCAGAATATGATCTCACTGCACTCATTTGAGTGAGCAAATGAGATGGGCCCAGAAGGAGTATCCAAACACAAATTTACAAGAGGGGCAGGCAGTTGCAAGGCCACTAAGATTAACACCAAAACAAAAACAGGGAGAGTGGGTGGGACTAACTGAAGAGCAGAGTGAAAACTTCCAGTTCAGTTAATATGCTTCACAGCTACTAGCACTTCTATCACCCACTTTATATGGGACTGCACAACTCTGGGTTGCCAGCACTTTTTCAAACAGTACTATTTGTATAATGCAAGAGTACAACAATATTTCAAACTGTGTGACACAGACACACTCTGGGTTTTAGACCTTTATTAATGGCATTACACACTTTTCCACAAGCTCACTCATTTATTTGTTTTAACGGAGCATATGGCAGACATGTTCAAGACATATTATACCTTTATTAATAGGTTAGAACACTCTTTTTTCAGGCTCACTCACTTATTTTATATGACAGTGCCTGCAGAGATAGTATTCCAGACATATGTTACCTTTCTTAATGGGTTACTACACTCTTTTTCTGCCTCTCTGATGTTTTTATCTAACAGTACATGCAGAGGACTTATTCAGGCAATTTTATGGCTGTATTATTGGACTACAACACTTTCTTTCATGCTCTCTCCCATATTTTATATAACAATACATGCAGAGTAATCACTAACCTGTCTGGTGGTGCAGCCTCCATCCCTTGGAACTGGCCCTGCAGGAGTCTTGACTCATGATGGTGGACAAGGAGCCAAACCATGTATTTCAACTCCTCGATGCTAGCGTTGCCTGGAAGCGTGTTCCCTCTCTGACACCAGCCATTCTAATTGCAGATGTGAGCTACAATCAGTTATGGCATGTATTCCCGCCTATGGGGCTTAAATATGTCGCATTTCCTGCACTTTTTTGTGATTGGCCGTTTTTTTTTTAATTCTCGTCTGACTGGAGACCTGCTTAGTAATGGTTAAACTACCATTAGTAAGTATATGTGTGTTAACAGTGGCTGTTTCCCCTAAGTTGTCATGGCTTAGTGGTTCTGTACTTTGCTTGTAATGCACAGGGTCCTGGGTTCGAACCTTGTCATTCATTTTATTTTCATACTGTCCAGACAGACTAGGGGGTGTGGCTGCATTTAAGCAACTTTGCTCTACGTTGCTCCTCGGTGCCCTACGGTGCCCTGGTTGGCGCTGCGCGCACATCTGCGCAAACACATTGCGCTGGTTAAAGCTCTTTTTCGCTATGGGCACCTCTATTGCGCTGGGTTAACTGTTATTAAACTATGGACAACTCTATTGCACTGGGTGAAGCGCTGCTTAACTACAGGCAATTATATATCAGGATCATTTAAAATATTTATTTTGTTCACTGATACATTGGCCATTTCACTGCGTTTTACTACTATTTACACATATTTGTCTGGTATTATTTCATATACTGATTTAAAAATAAATACGAAGGGGAATGGTGGGACTCGAACCGTAAATGCCTCTTCTTTGTGCGAACGCTCTACCATTACGCTATTGCTATTTGGTGTGATTTGCATAAACATTCTTTCTTATGCTCTTCCATGTCAGAATTGCTAACTGTAGCTAAGCAATGGGCACACCCGCAAATACGGGCAGCTGTTTCGGGTATTTAAAAAAATAAAATTAACTTTTTATTTTTTATAACTGTGATGGGGGTTTACAATGTCAGGGAGTGTGGTGTTGGGTGCAAGGACATTTGAGCAGACTCACTCTTGTGTATTTGCTTTTACTTTTCAATCACTTGCAGGGGCGTGGACATTTAGACTGCTCGGCAGTCGACACGCCCCCTGCTTTCTTACACGGTCCGTGTACGAATTACGGTTGGGTCAGCGTGCCCTCATGCATATTCATGGCATGCTGACATCATACCATACAACTGCAGCCTCCGAGTAAGACTTAAGTCTTACACGGAGGATTCGTGAATCCGAGGGCTTAACATTTCCCTACACAATTTTACTTAAAATACAATTACAGTGATTTGATTAATGACAAAATGTTATACTAGAACATTACTATGATACGATTACTCAGTTAACAAATAAAATCCGGGGATTTTCATATACCTGGAAAATACTGTCATCATTTATAAACAGCACAGAAAATTTCCAGATTTTGATTCATTATGAGATGCTAATAGACATTTTTCATCAGAACATAAACTAGAAACTGTCATTACTACAGCCTAGAAAACAAAATACAGAGTGAAATCAGTCCCATGTCCATCTTGAAAACTATATTGATGACAAGAAAAGTGATCAGCATTGTATTCAAAATTATATTTTTCTGGGATGCAAGCCCAAATATCCCCATGCAATGAGCTTTTCTCCTTGAACTCCTGAGTTAATATATTTAACTCCAAGATCATTATTTTTTGGGTCAGTGGCAAACCCTGACCACAGTGACATCTTTCGATCAACACACTTTTCTGTCAAGTATATTCGTATTACCAGGTACTTGTCCATCAAACTGCTTAATAGTTGCCTTTGAAGGCATTGTATCCCAAAGTGTTCCACTAATTTAAACACAGCTTGACAGTAGTTAGATTGTTACAGCAATGCAAGTTATAGAGGGCATAAAATAAACTACTGCCATCCTCCTGTATGGTTGTCATGGACAGGAAGACTCATATCATTTGGGCTTTTTCATCTATTTTTCAGTTGATTGCCTCTGAATCCTACTGTATAAAAAAGTATAAAAGAAAGCATCTGTCTGCTTAAGCAACTACCTTCAGGTCAGCTTTCTAGTATTGGACATATCCAGACAGTGCAACACTCTACATCTATGAATCCTGTGGGCATAATATTAAATATCCTCTTTGGCACTGCACCAATAGCTAATATGTTCACCAAGGACATATTACATTATCACAATTAAAATTGTCTAACAGTTGTCTGAGAGGATTAATGAGCTGATCTGATGCTGTCTTTGTCATCATTCATCACAGATGGGTCTAGGATCTGACCTTGTATCTGAGCCGACAACTTCCTAGACAGATCCAGAGCTCAAGCTCCTCCCCTTCCCATAATCTCTTGCCACTTTCTAACCCCTGAGATCTCGTTTGCCACTGATTCACTTCAGACGTGGCCCAGGCTCAAACTTAGTAAATCTCAGATAAGTGTTTTTTTTCTTGGCTTTCTTTCTCCTTTTTAGGGTATTATTTTATATTATCTGCTAGTAGTTAAGTGTATTCCTCCCCTTCTGGTTAGAATTCTTTGGTAGGTTTAGGTTCCCCACCACCCTTTCTAATGCTTGGTGCTTCGTATCTTTTTCTTAATGTAGTCCCTCTTTCACCAAAAAAAAAAAAAAAAATTCTCTCACCTTGCTGTTTTTCTGAGCGTGTGTGTGTGTGTGTGTGTGTGTGTGTTTGTGTGGTTTGCCTTTATTAGGATGGTAGATAAGCCTGCATGGTTTAAAAGATGCTTGTTGTGCGGTCAGAAGATGCCATGCTCTGACTCACATGAGGAGTGTCTCTGCTGTTTGGGGTCAGCGCATCTGGAGGTTGAATGCTACATTTGTGCCACATTCAACCCCAGGGCCCTCATAGAGCACTGCAACAAGCTTCTTCTTAAAAGCCTGGTGCAGGGTGGCCCACTGAATTCTGACTCCCCTACCATGTGTTCTCAGAAGCTGAAGAAGAGACCCTCCTCCTCCTCCAGGGGTGTCCTCTTCTTTGGTCCCAAAATAGCTGAGGCTGTTCATAGGTTCATAGGTTCATAGGTTCATACTAGGCTATCTGCCCGAGGGCATTTATAAGCCTATCCCATTGTTTTGTGGCTTACGCCACCCCTTTAGTATGGGGAACTATACCCATTATTTTGCTGTGCTGTTGGATCGCAGATCCCTAGATCTGAGTCCAGCCTCTTCGGCATCAAATCCGAGATCTCCAGTTCCAAGATCTTCAGAACAACCTCTCGGATCCAAGGCTTCATCAGATCGGAGGCCTTCGGGTCTGAGTTAGAGTAGGCCATCCAAGGATCCAACCAGTTTGTCGGCTCCATCTGGTATTGCTCCACAGTCTTTGGATTCTATCAAGCTGTATGATCCAAAAGTTCCCTCAGATCCTGTTATTATTTAAGAGGGTTCTCCTTCTGGATCTTCCAGGAGGTTGGATCCATGTCATCAGAGGGGATCTCCTGCTCAGAGCCACAAAACTTTAGGATCCAAGGCCGGATCCCCAGCAGGATCAGGTCACTCTTCAGCTTTGCCCAGATCATCTAGAAGTCTCCTTCCCTCAGACATGGATAGGATGATGAGGAGTTTCCTCAAGGCCAAAACTGAGTTGGGCCTGCTACAGTCCCCAGCCCAGGTAGCTAGGGAGCCCTCCCCTTCTACAGGTCTCCACTCTCCTCTTCCAACTCCACAAGTGTTGGAATGTTAGGACCCGGAGAATCGTAGTGAGGCCAATGGTGTCAGGTATTTCCCGCCTTCTCGACACCATCAGGGTCACTGGCCAGCTTTGTTTCACAGCCCTCGAATCAGAGTGAGCCTCGTCTCAGAGAGGTTGGTGAGGGTTTCCTGGGGGTGGGTTCAGGTCCAGATTTTTCAGACTATTCCCTTCCCTGGGGGCTTTGTCACTGGACAGCTCAGGGCTGATATCGTACTGGGTCTTCAGCACTGCATCTGGGTCCCTTCTTCCTTCCCAGGTGGCTGTGGCAGCTGAGAGTGGGGTGGGGGCTTTGGCCAGTCCATTGACCTACCGGTTGGTAGAGAGGACCTTCTCCAGTCTGGTAGTTACATCTCCTTCTTCACAAGGTCCTTTCCAGCCTTTCTCAGGATTGGATGCTGAGGCCTCATCATCCATCCAGGGCCAGCCCTCTCACGAGCACTTCAGATGGTCACTGCCCCATGTGGAGTACCCATCTCTTCCAAGTCCTTCCCTGAGCCCACCACGGAGGAGTCCCCTCAGAAGAGAACATATAAGAAGAGGCACCTGGACTCCCCCTGAGAATCCCTCACTGAAGACACAGATTTTGAGGATGGAAACGGGTCCCCCAGACTTCCACCTAAGGAGGTTTCTTTCGGGGACATCCAGGAAGTTCTTAAACAGAGAGGTGGATAGTTTTCCCAACCCCCATCTTTGGAGGAGTCCATGTTCCTGAAGGCGTTCAGGATGGGCCCGTCTACGTCTTGGGTATCCTCCCTGCTGGCAAGCTTGTGGACCTCATTGCCAGCAGGGCTTGGAAGAGTTGAACACAGTGGAACTTGTAGCTAAGAAAGCTGATAAGTTCTTCAGTCCTCCCAAGGATAGGTCTTTTTGGAGCAAAGGGGTCCCAGTTGATGCCATCATGGTGGCAGTGGCTACGAAGAAGGAGCTAGCTAAGCAGAGCTCCTCGGTCCATCCCCAGAAGAGGGAGTCCCAGGCGACTGACCATTTTGGAAAGCGTGTTTTTGCCTCAGCGACTTTTGGTCTGACAGCAACCAACTATTTGGCCCATTTTCTCCGGGTTCAGAGGGATTTGGTTTCAGAGCTTACCACTTCCCTGTCAGAGTTGTTGCCTCAGGACAGCTTCCAGCATGTCTCTTTGAGGCTGTCCACTCTTACTTCCCTAGTGAATGCCTCGATGAAGTTGATCTCCAAAACTGCAGAGGTCACCTCTCGAGTGGCAGGGACACACATTGCTATCAGGCGGCATACATAGCTTCAGCTTTGCAGTTTTGCAGAACCCCTTTAAGGCATCCTTTACTAATGCCCCCTTTGACGGCTCTACCTTATTTGGGCTGTCTGTTAAAGAAAGTTTCACCTACAGTGAGTAGGAAGGCAAGACTCTTTTTGTAGTTGTGATTGTTTTCTGCTCCCCAGAGATCCTTTTGTAAGACCCAGAGGGGAAGTTAGAAGCTTTGGTTCCAGAGGACTTAGTCTTCCTTCCAGGATGCCTCACATGAATCCTCTTCCACAGGCTAGGGCAGGGAATTCAATGGTAGATGCCGCCTTAGGGGCAGAGGAGGTCCACAAAATCAGGGCTCCTGAGAACCTTCTAGGAGAAGCCTTTCCAGTGCTTCTGAGGGGCTGCCTCACTGTACTGCCCTGGATGCAGTTGGGGGTCATCTCTTCCTTCACCCACTATCATGGACAAGTCTCACCTCCAATCAGTGGGTGTTAAAAATCATTTCCAGGGGTAGCTCCATTCCCTTTTTCCAGCTCCCTCCAACTCAAAACTTTCTCCCAGACGTACCACCCCACCAAAGGGAGTTGGTCTATCTCGAATTGCAAGATCTCCTTCAAAAAAGACCCATTCAAGAGGTCCTGACAGGACAAAGAGGTCCAGCACTTCCTCTTGCTTCTTTTTTGTGCCGAAAAAGACCTGGGACCTTTGTCTGGAATTCAGCAAGCTAAACCTTTCTGTCAAGAAGTCCAAGTTCCAGATGGTCACTGCACAGTCCATTTTGCCTCACTTGTGCAAGGATGTTTGGATGTGCTCAGTGGATCTCAAGGATGAGTACTATCATATAAAGATTGACAGGCACTCCAGGAGACACTTACGCTTTTGACTAGGGCCCAATCATTATCAGTTCAGAGCCCTGCCCTTTGAACTCAGCACAGCTCCCTGGGTGTTATCAAATGTATGGCAGTGCTGGCAGCTCATCTCTGGCTGCAGGTTTTCCAGGCTTTTCCGTACCGGGACAATTGGCTTCTCACAGCTCCCATGAGGCATTGACTAGCACTGGGGACCAAGTATGTCCTCAAGCTCTTTCACCATCTAGGCATCACAGTGAACCTACCCAAGTCAAATCTTGTTCCGAGTCAGAAACTGGAATTCATTGCAGTCCTGCTGGACATGGTATCAGAGACTGCAGCACTGCCTACTCACAGGGTCCAACTGATTCAAGACAAAGGCTCTCTTTTATCAAGTCTATCTCGCCCGCCTGTTCCTCTGATTCTGAAAACACTAGACTCTATGGTGGCTGCCATTCAGTTGGTGCCACTCACCAGGTATCATATGCAAGTGCTCCAATGGACTTTGGAAGTTCAGTAGTCCATTCTGTCTCAGCTGATGTTTATGACCATAAAACTGACACAGGTATACAGGAATCATCTTGTTTGGTGGCTTTAGTCTCAGGACCTTTTTTTAGGCAAACTGTTTTGTCTTCCCCCGTCCAAGGCCACATTGACAATGGGCACCTCCCTGTTGGGGGTGGGGGCATTTTCAGGGCAGGATGGTTCAAGGTTCGTGGTTCCTCTAGAGACCAAACTGCACATAAATGTCCTGAAGATGAGAGCAGTTCTTTTAACATTGCAAGCCATTCAGGACGGTCTCCCTCTGGGGACAATAGCAGTTCAAACGGACAACATGGCTGTTGTCTGGTATATCAGCAAGCAAGGGGGAACACACTCTTATCTTTGCAGAGAGGCCATGAGAGTGTGGGAATGGGCAATTTCCTCCAGACACTTTCTTCTTGCAACCCATATACCCAAGTTCCAATGTACTGGCCGACAAACTCAGCAGGTCCATCTTGAGTCCTCACAAGTGGTCCCTGAATCTATCAGTTGCAAGGCAGATCTTCGACCATTGGGGTCAACCCTGCTGTATCCTTTTTGCTTCCTCAGTCAAATTCAAATGCAGCAATTACTTTATTTTATTTATTTCGAGTTTGATAACCGGGGAGGTCCACTGGGGCTCACGGAGCCCATTTTCAGTGGAGCCCCGGGGAGAAAAGCTCCATATTATATACAAGAAATTCAAACTTATGATTATTTAAAAGAAATGTAGAATTACATACTGAGATATAGCAAAATACAATTGAAAAAAAATGAATACTGTTCATGACATATATGTAGTTGCTTAGAGAGCCATTTGCACGACATAAAGTTGAACTGAGGCAGTGGAATAAGCTGACAAATATTTAAAAACTATGAAATTGTAAGTCTTCTGTTAGTAGTTGCAAAGACTGAATAGTTGAAAGATAGAAGTCCAGGTTTAGTAGTATGTGGAAGAAATAAAGGAGGAAAGTGCAATGTGTACTAAGTATACATTCAAGATTCTGGTGAAAGAAAAGAGGGGCAGTTGAGTAGTAGAGAGGGAGGTGGTTGTTAAGAAGAAAAAGAAATCTAGTGAAAGTAGAGAGAGGCAGTTGTTTAGTAGCAAAAGTGGAGTACACACATGTCAGGGATGAATATAGTAGCTAGTTAGCAGCATCTCTTAGCATGAATCTTATATGTAGGTAGAAAGGAAAGAGAACATTTCCAGATAGGGAGAGAGAGTAGAGTTACAAAGCTATGTACAGCATTTACTTTATATACATTCAAGGTTTTGATGTTATATTACATTAGATTCAGACAGGGGAAGCTGTAGAGGAAAAACAGCAAGGTGTCAGCGGTACATGTGGAAGTACATGTATAGGAGGCAATTAGCAGAATAGGGGCATTAACAGGATTAAGTAGGTAGGGTGCAATAACATTTCCAGTTATGGGAGAGGTAGGAATGGAGCTGGGATTTGAAGTGTTCAAAGTTTTTAGAGATTCGTAGTGAGGGTGGGGGAGAGTTCCATTTTGTGGCTAAGGAAAAGGATAGGAGAAACTGGCCAGCGGGACGTTTTGGTTTGTATACAGAAAGTAGATTTTGTTGGGTAGATCTCAGGGGTCTGTGAGGTGTGTAAGATGGTAAAATATTTGCTAGAGCAGGGCATGCAGTAGGTTTAAAGATTAATTTGTGGGCTGTAGTGAGTTGGAGGTAGTCAAGGTAGTTGGGAAGCTCTAGCCAGTTTAGCATTTGGAGAGAGCTACAGTGATGGGAGGAGTGGTTAGATTTAGTAGCGAATTTAGAGATTTTGTTGTAACAGATTTCTGGTTTTGCAGAGATGGTGGAAGAGAGGTTTGTTAGTAGTGGAGCACCATACAGTTGTGATGATAGCAAGTAGGTCGTGGAGAGAGTTTGCGTTGTAGAAGGGGAGAGAAAGTAAGAGTTTCTGTATAGCATACCAAGTTTCTGATGAGTTTTCTTAATATTTAGTTGGACATGTGTATAGAATTTCAAGTGTTCATCAATGGTAACCCCAAGAAGTTTTGCAAAAGGAATGACTTCTATAGTGGAGTTGGTATGGCTGATGATATTGAAGGATTGTTTGCTGAGAGAGATGGCTTTTGAGGGGGAGAAGAGAAGGACTTTGGATTTGTTGGCATTAAGGGAGAGATGGTTTTGAAACATCCAGTTCTCTGTAGTTGTAAAGGCCAATTGGGTTTTTGCCTGGAGCTCAGGAAGGCTATGAGCAGAGCAGACTAAAGTGGAGTCTTCTGCATATTGCACTATTTGAGTGTTTGGAATTGCAGCGTAAAAACTATTGATGAATATATTAAAGAGCATTGGTCTGAGTATAGACCCCTGGGGGACTCCGGTTAGGGTAGGTAGGAAGATTGAGTTACCAGTTTGCCATTTCACAGCCTGGGATCTGTCAGAGAGATAACTATTGAACCATATAAGGGATTTTTGGGAGAGATTGAGGTTAGAAAGGTGATTTAGAAGATGGGTATGAGAGACAGTGTCAAATGCCTTGGAAAGATCGAGAAGGACAGTGGAGACAATTTTTCCAGAGTACTGGGCAAGGTTAACTATGTCTAAGAAAGATAGGAGAGCAGTTATTGTACTATGGCTAGGACAAAGTCATGTTGTGTAGGGGTGAGGAGTTGATTATGGATGAGGTAGGGCATGAGTTGTTGTTGGATGCATTTTTCAAGGATTTTTGAAATTGGGGAAAGAATGGCTATTGGTCGGAAGTTAGAGATGCTATTATTTTTGCCTCCTTTGTAGATAAAGGCAGCACACCATAATTTGGGGACATAAGATTCCTGAATAGACCTATTGATGAGAATGCTGATGGGGATGACAATACCATCTGCAGCGAGCTTGAGAAAGAGTGAGGGAATATTGTCAGGGGCATTGGAGCATGGCTTACGTTTGGAAAGAAGCTTTTTGATGTAAGAGGTTAAGACAGGTTTTAGATGAAAAGGGGTGGAAAGATTAGTAGTGGATGGTTGGGAAGAGGAAGGGGAAGTAGGATTGGGAGGAGGGGAGGAGATGTGGTTGGAGAAGGTCTTGGTAAGTTCAGCTATAGAGTTGGTAAAGAATGATTTTAAAAAGGGTGTCAGTTTCTGTGTCAGTTTTATTGTTGTCAGGACAGGGATTGGATTTGGTACCGGGGTACAAAAGAGAGTTGACGGAGTTCCAGAATTGTTTAGGATTTTTGGTGTGGGTAGCCTGTAGTTTGGTGTAGTAAGATTTCTTATCATTTGTAACATGCTTTTTGGTTAGATTGCGGAGTTGCCTATATTTAAGGAGGGTAGCAGGGTGCTTATTTTTGTTGTAAAGTTTCCAGGTCTTGTCTCTTTGTAGCATAAGTGTTTTGGTGTCCTTTGTTAGCCAAGGGGAGGAGTTGGGTTTTATTTGTTTTGTTATAGGTGGGGCTTGGGTGTTTAGGATGCCTAGGAAGGTAGTATTGAAGGAGTCTAAGGCCTTATGTAGTGTAGGTTGTCCCAATTTGTTAGTTTAAAGGTTTTTGAGAATATAGAAGGGTTAAAGTTAGTAAGGTTACGAGTGTGAGTGTATTGGTGTTGGTGAGGGGAGTGGTGAGTAGCTCGGTGAATGAAGCCTGGGAGATGGTCACTCATTGTGTCTGGTAGTATACCAGAGTGAGGGATCTTATTTGGGTGGGAGACTAAGATCCAGTCCAGAGTGGACCCTGGGGGGGTTGTTTCTGTTAGGTCTGGTAATGTCATTTATTAGTTGCATGAAATTAAATAGATTGACAGATAGGGAGGGGTTATTGTTATTGATTCTATTCCAGTCGATGTTCATGTCACCTAATATGTATGTCTCTAGTTTAATGTTAGTTGTGGCCCATAAGAGTATGTTTTCTAGAGTGGTAGTGTTATCTCCAGGGGGGATATATATGGCCATAACACAAATACTTTTGTAGTTATTCATTTAAAGAATTCATATGACTAGTTCAGCATTGTTGAACTGAGGAATGGGATTCTGGTAAGGACAGAGGTTCAGTAGGCTATTATAGATTAAGGCTAATCCTCCTCTTTTTTGTTTTGGCGGTCACATCTGAGTGCTTGAAAGCCAGGGAGTACAATCTCAGAGTCAGTAATGTGGGGTTTTAGCCATGTCTCTGAGACTGCTACTATATCTGGTAGAGTATGACTGAGCCAAGCATGGAAGAGTGCTATTTTGTTTTTTATACTCTGGGTGTTAATGGTAATGAGTTTGAGGTATTTGTGGTTGGTACTATTTGAAGAGATAGAGGGAGTGAGATTGTTGCTAGTCTTGGGTCCAGGGTTGGGGTGAATGTCTCCTGCTAGATCAAGCCAGTTAGAGAAAGAATAGAGCAGAACATTTGGTTTGCAACTAGTATATAGTAGGACAGACAGTTTCACTTTGGTTGTAGGAGGATTAAATGAAATGGTTAGAAGTTTTAGTTTAAAATAGTGAAGAGGGTTAGGTTGAAGTAGAGAGGGGGATATGTTGTGGAAGTGAGAAGTGATGGGGTGGGGATGGGGGAGAGTGGAGGAGGTGGGGGAGAAAACGAGGGGGTAGTTTATAAGAGGAATAGGATGTTGCATTCAAGACAGTTATTAGGAGGAGAATGCTTATATAAAAAATGAGGGAAGTTTGTGGAAGTGGAGGAGTCATTTTTAATTAGAGTAAATTAAAATTGGAGCAGAAAGCAGGAATAATAAGGAAGTGTTTAGAGAGAAGGGGAGGAGTAAGGCTGAGAGTACAGGCAAGAAAGGTATGGAGATGGGGAGGATTACTTAATTGATGAATGTTAGGGGGGAGGGGTACAGATCAGGATTGGCTAAGGGGAAGGGGAGGAGATACAGGGCTAGAATAAAGCTAGGTGTACTGAGGTGGGTGGGATTTGGGGGTAGGGTAGGGGAGCAGAGTGAGCCTGAAGGGCGAATGGAGCGGGCAAGAGAACTGATTTCAGTAGAAAAAAAAAGTATCTGCATCTGTAGGTATAAAGACTGGGCAAGAAGGTAAGCTTAACTAGATATACACTGAGGCTAGTATAGGTTAATATTTGTGAAAGTGGGTAGTTACACAAGGGAGTGGGTATATAATAGCTGGAGGGATTGAGAGTAGGATTTATATTAATATAGTACTTTTGGTTACGAACGGAAAATTGTCTGCAGAGAAATGGTACTACCTTTGGGTGGTATATGCTGCCACCTAGTGGCAGAAAGGGATAGTGTCTAGCAGAAATAGCAATGTCTCTTATTTAGAACTTTAGTCTAAGATAAAGAAAACTGGAGGGGGAGAGTGGCTAGTGGTCTGCGGTAGGTTGCTAAAAAACACAGATGGAAGGGGAGTTAGCATATATAGGTATAATTAATTAATTCACAAGTATTTGGTTGTAGGCTACATACATTCAAACTCTTGTATGTTCACACAGTGGCAGCTCTCTTTTGAAGCCTGGCTGCCAGGCAGGATTCAGGGTGTCTTCTTGGGTTTGCACTGATTTCCCCCATTAGGGGAGTCACTCAGGGATGCTGCTGTTCACAAATGGCCTCCGGGTCTCCTCTATGCTTACCCTCCTATTCCCCTAATACCCAAAGTCTTACAGAAAGCTTATTGTCTGAAGAACCCTCTTATCCTCATTGTCCCTTTCTGGCCTTGTGAGGTATGGTTCTTTTTCCTAAGGTCTCATCTGAAGTATCCTGTTTGGATACTAGATCCCATTCCACATCTTATCTCCCATCCCTGGGGGCTTCCACTTCCCAGTCTATGGACCCTTTGTCTAACTGCTGTTAATGAACTGTTACTACTATGTTACTAAAATTTAGTAAATTGTTTTCTAGTCCCGAGGAGCTTTTCTCCCCGGGTCTCTGCTGAAAATGAGCCAAAAGCTCAGCCAGACTAACCCGGTTAATAAATGTAAAATAAATAAATAACTGCATGATTTCTCCAGTTCCTGTAATCCTTACACAGTCCAGGCTTCCTTCCCCAGTAAAGAACATTATTTTGGCTTCACAAAAGCAGTCTACAAAGAAGGTGTATTACAGTAAGTGGAAGAGGGTTTTCCATTTGGGCCAGACAACACAATCTAGCTGCCTTTTCAGCCCCTATTCCTAATATTTTGATTTTCCTATCTTCCCTCTTTCAGGACAGAGTGAGTTTTTCTACCATTAAGCTCCAGTTGGCCACCATGTCTAATTTCCATGTCAATGTTGAGCCTACATTTTCTTCCAAATTGTGCAAAGCCTTTTTGAAAGGAGTTTTTTTCTTCGACCTCCTATAAAGGATCGGTCACCTCCATAGGATTTGACATTGGTGCTGCAGTCTCTGACACAAAAACCTTTGAACTTGCTAGTTCATGTGATATTAAATTCCTGTCCTGGAAGACGGCCATTTTAGTAGCCATTACTTGTGCCAAGAGGGTCTTGGAACTTCAGGCTCTGTGCATTAAGACCCCGTTCATGATTTTTCATAAGGACAGGGTGTCTCTTAGATCAAATCCTTCCTTTCTCCCTAAAGTGGCCTCTGAAGCCAATCTCAATCAGTTGATTTAACTACTGGTCTTCTTTCCTAATTACTCTAATAAAGGAGAATATAATTGCATCATTTGGATGTTCATAGACAACTGCATTTTTATTTGAAAAGGACTGAGGAATTTAGAAAGTCGGACCAACTTTTTGTAGCTTTCTCATAGAACAGAAAGGCAATTTTCAAAGTGACATTTTCCAGGTGGATTGCTGGTTGTGCTTCCTTCATTTATGCTAGTTGGAATTTAGAGCTATCCAGACCAGTTAAGGCCCATTCCACTAGTCACAGCCTTCTTGGCTAGACTTTCCCTTGATGAGATCTGTGTTGCTGCAACTTGGCCTAATGCACATACTTTCATTTTGCACTGCAAATTGGACTTGGTATCTAGGAACAGGGCCTCCTTTGGTTCCTCTGCTCTCCGGCATATCCTTCTTGAGGCCTCCTAGGGTTCCTAGTAGTTGGGGACTGTCACCCAACGTTTTAGCTTCTGTTGCAAATGTTTGTTCTGCATTTCAACTAATTTATCAAACTTGATCTGAGGGGTTAGAAGGTGGCAAGGGATTATGGGGAGGAGTTTGAGCTCCGGATCTGTCTGAGAAGTTGCAGGGTCGGATCTGAAGTCGGATCCAAGACCCATCTGTGATGAATAATGACACTGGATAGCACAGATGCCAAGTTATGGTAAATAAATAACTTTTTTCCTGTGGTCCAGTGGTGGAAGGTTTTATTCCCACACCTTCCATTGCTTAACTGTGTGACTCTGAACAAGTCACTGAAACACACACCAGTCCCAGACTGAGTCTGGAAAAGGGTCCATGAAGATCAGTGTTCTAACCCAGAAAACAAATACAAATAAAGTTACTGCTACTGGAAACAAATTCTTTCATCTTTTCTTTATTCATTCTTTCTCTACCTGCTTATTCCAAGTTATGATTTAAGGGAAAGGATTAACCCAACACTTAGTAAGTCAAACACAGAGAAAAGCATCCTGCACAAGTTAACACCTCATTACAGGATCCATAGACATACTCACTCACACATGGCATACATACCTACCTGCACTTTGAGAGATTGTTGGGTTACTTGACATATTCAACCAAAAATAATATTAAAAAAGTCCTGGACTCCACGTAGGTTAAAAAGTCTTTATCATATTCACAAAACACAGAGGATGAGCGCTTTCGTCTAATGACTAGACTTCATCAGATAAAAGCACTGGTACAAATTATAACTTAAATACACCCATTCAAATCAAGTTAATTACACTCAATCAACTTTTAAAGAAGCATACATAAAAATCAAATACTGCCTTAAAAATACATATAAGGCTTGTATTACTAATAAAATTTCATCATGTTTATCTTGTTTTTCTTATAAACATTTCTTACACAATAAAATATCTTATGGAATAACCAGAAAAATTTATATTTAGTTTTGTAATCAATTAATCAATTTTATATATAAAATAATGAATAAATTATATATATATATATATATATATATATATATATATATATATATATATATTTTTTTTATGATGTATAAATATTTTAATCGTAACTTCATATACAAATTTTATTTGTTATTGTATTTGTTTAATTCAAACATTTTCTGCTTTTTTACATAATACAGGTTTTATACTAATATAATCGTTTAAGCCAGGTGGGGTGTTAGATTTGCACCTAAGTTGCCATAACAATTCCTTGTGTAACAAAACATTCTTTATATCACCCCCTCCCTTAGAAGAATCCCTTTGAACCAGATCAGTAATGCCAAATCTAAACCTTGTGAATGTAAAAGGACAAGTTATACTGTGTTTGTACAAAGCACTAGCTTCTTTATGAGTCCTAATGTCATATAAGTGTTCATAAATACGGTCCTTAAATGCCCTCTCAGTTTTACCTATGTAGTATGCACTACATGAAGTGCATAAGGCCATATAAACCAGCATTTTAGACTTGCAACTACCTTTGATAAACCTCACCACACTTTTCAGGCTGTTGTTTAATGTAACACTTGCCTCATTGTATATATATGCACAAACACTACATGCTCCACAAGGATTAGTGGCCCTATACTGAATAAATTCATTATTTCCTTTTTCAAAAGTTCTCTTAAAATTGTTTCCCACCTTATATGTAAAGATAGGTTGTTCTCCCACTAACTTGTATATCTCCTTATCAATTTTCATTAAATTCCAGTGGTTTTTAATAATATCTAAAAATGAATCTGATAATGTATTATATTGAATTATACATGCTGCTTTGTATTTATTCCTATCCTGTTTAAGAACTTGAGAAGTTTGAAACGGCTGACCTAATAAAGCCTTATATTTAATACCCAGTTTTTTGTAACTTCTTTTAGAATAACACTAACTATTTCTAAGGGGTATTCTCTTTCTATGAAACATTTACCTAAGAAATTCATTTCCCTTTCCAGGTCACAAAAGTCAGAAGTCATCCTGGCTATCCTAACCGCTTGACCTTTGATCAAGCTTTTCTTTTGTGCTAAAGGGTGATGGCTACTATAATGTAAAAAACTATTACACCAAGTAGGTTTCCTGTAAATGTTTGATTTGAAACCTGTAGGGGTCTTTGAAATAGTAACATCCAAATAATTGATGCTAAATTCATGATGTGAATGTGTGAAAGAAAAAAAAATGTGTACATGAATTTATGTATTCCATAAAAAGATTAAGTTCTTCCTTAGTTCCACCCCATAACACAAAAATGTCGTCCAGAAATCTCAAGTAAAGTTTAATATGTTTATAAAAAACCGAGGGAAAGACAAACTTGTTCTCCCATTCTAGTAATACTATATTAGCGTATGTGGGAGCACAAGCGGCTCCCACTGCAATACCGCTAATCTGTTGATAAAACTCACCTTGAAAGTGAATGTAGTTAGAATCCAATATTAACTCAACTAGTTCTAACACCAAAAGAATACTATCCCTAGTTAGAGTAGAGTGTTTGAAAATACAGTCACTAAAATACTCAAATCCTTCTATTCTAGGAATACAAGTAAACAAATCCTTCACATCAGTGGTGAGAAAAATACAGTCCATACTCCACAAGTCTTGGGTCATTTTACTCAAAAATTCCCATGAATCCTTGATTAAATGAGGGGTTTTGTTGATAATTTCTTTAGTGTGTCTACATAAACAGCTAGTGGATGTGTTTTAGAATTCTTTGCAGATACTATTGGTCTAAAAGGGGTTGCTTGTAGTGATTTGTGCACCTTAGGTATTCCAAAAATATTCGGAATACTAGGATGCAGTTGTTTTAAGAAATTATATGTCTTAGAATCTATTCTATTTTCTAATAAGTATTCTTCAAGCAATGAGTCTATCCTACTATAGGTTATGTGTATCTGGTTAATGGAGACAGGGGTATATGTAACACTGTCTAGCAAAATGTTAGTAATTGCTTATTCCAAGTTATGATTTAAGGGAAAGGATTAACCCAACACTTAGTAAGGCAAACACAGAGAAAAGCATCCTGCACAAGTTAACACCTCATTACAGGATCCATAGACATACTCACTCACACATGGCATACATACCTACCTGCAGTTTGAGAGATTGTTGGGTTACTTGACATATTGTAAGAAACTAGACTGAATGATGTGTGCATCCTGCAATGGGCTAGAGTCTGGTCTAGGATTAGTTTCTCTGCATTGGACTTAATGTGTGTAATGGGAGAGGCTGTGGTTTACACATGACCCTAAATTTGAAAACAGACATTCAGAGAATGCCTGGATAAATGAGAAAAACACTAACTTCTTAGGACCTGATACAGTTAACATTGGTTAGGAATTGGCTGCCATACCCTACAAGAAACATGAGCAGATTATTTGACAGCACTAGAGATGCAAAATGCAGGCTAATCTGTTTTGTTTCAAATGTGAACATGAAATTATTAGGAAGATCTGCCCAAGAGAGGTTAAGGGCTAACAGGCATGTGGAAAGAAACTAATAGTAAGGAAGACTTTCATTTTTTAATTTACCCTTTCATTACGGGCAGTTCTAGTTACACACTTTTAAAATACGTTTACTGTGTCTTTTCTCATTTATCCTTGCTGCAACAGGTGTGTAGGTCATTATACCGGTACAGAAGAAAAAAAGGATAACAATGGGTAAAAAGTTATCTTAAGTTATAGAAGCCGTGAGCAGTGAATAAGTTATCATTTTCCTTACTTAGATATGGATGAGATGGTCAGGAGGGCGAACTTTTGATAAAAGACGCAGGAGAGTCACCATGTCACAGGTTATGAGTTACTGATAAATACTTTATTGAAGGTTAAAGCCTTTGCTCTGAAAGCTGATACAGCAATATCAGATTTGTGGCGTACAATTCAGGTCAGTTTATCCAAACATTGTCATATATGGCTTATGGGAGGCTAAAAAACTGCATGCTTGTTTTGACAATGAGAAGGGATTTCATGTCACTGCAATAGTTCTATAGTTAATTTATAATGCCTTTATCTACTGATTTATAGGGTTTAACAGGATTTCTAAAATTAGTGCTTGATGTATAGCTAATAGTCTGACCTATGACAAATAGGATGATTGTGCTAAAAAGTTATGTTTGCCAAAAGTATCAAGCAGTAGTGCTTATCAAGTCTGTCTGTATTTACTGCTGCATGGAATAATTTATGAGAGCTATGGTGGTGAGGGATAAACTCCCTGGTTACAGCTAAGGTGACTTCAGTATGAATAGCAGCGCAGATAGCCCAGATGGGGGTTGGGGTATCCTGGGAGGGAAGGAGTGGGTCCAAACTGGCTTAGACTGCCATTCCTGACATAATTACAGCCAGATGGTAAGGACAGTGTTATAAGAGTGGGTGCCTGTGCAGAGAAGATGTAGGCATGACAACCCATGGCAGTGACTGTAACTCCTGTCAGCTGCATGGAGTTACATAGGCAGCTCCTGCAGTAATGCAGGTGCTCACAACACCACCCAAGGGGAAAGGGTAGGCCATTCATAAGAAAGTATGCTGCTGTTGTTGGGATGTCAGCAAGAATACTAAATACTATGATGTCTGCGTGGACATTGCCCCCTGTGGACAGCTATCACCCTAGGGAATCTGAAGAACTACTTACCCCTGTGGAATGAATAAGCTCAAGTTTGATAAGGGTCAGCTTGCTGCTTGGAAAGGTAGAGGGGTAAAAGCACAAAAAAAATTCTGAGAGCTTTGGAAAATGATAGTTTGTAGAATTCTAGAACTTCCTCTTTAGGTGCTTCAGGCAAACATATAGGTATTACAGGGAAATTTGGCAAAGGGATGCAGTATAAAATAGTTATTTCAGTAGCAGAAATATCACTATGTGATATATGAGGAAAGCTACCTGGGCAATTTGATGCTGGTTTCTTTGTCCATGGATAGAACACTGAAACATTTTGAGGAGCTGAGGAACCCCTGTAATGGTTTAGGACATCCAGTTAATAGGCCTGTTTCTTAAACTTTCTTATTTGAGGGTAATAGTATTACGCTATAAAGCTTAATATTTTCCAGAGACTTCCTAGGGTGTTTGATTTATTACTTATCTTGGGAAACACTGCATGTCATCTTGTAAGAAGGTGTTTCTATTATTTCTGTATGTGGGAAAGTTAGTTTTGTTGCTTCATTTGAAGGATGCTGCTTTGTCCACCTCAAGTTACTGACCCATCTGCTCTAGCAGAATGAACTCTATTGCAAGAGATGTTGTTTGTATATCAGTACCAAAAGTATGCAGATATGTGGCTAATTCTGTATTTTTCTACATTTCCTGTTTTGCATACAGTTTTTCAAGTCTGTGTTTTGATATATAGCATTTTGCAATATTTACACCCCTCTTGGTAGAAAAAGTAGTAATGGGACATTAACACTATGAAATAATTTGATGGAGTATGAGCTATCCATGACACTGTGACAGCAAAACCATATAAGGTATTGTATGAAAGACCACTAAGGTTTATAGACTGGTAGAGACCCTTGCGGCAGGTGGCAGGGTAACCATTTGAAATGTCGAGACCCATTACAGCAAGTCCCAAAACATGGAAATTGAATGGCTAAAAAATGGATGTACATATATTAAGTCTGAGATGTGCAGAAATATTTCCTTTTATCCAAGGTATATCTATCTTGGAGTTAGTATATATAAGTATTTTTTTTTTTGGGGGGGGGGGAACTTGCCTCCCAGTAGAAAAAGAAAGAATTTATAGGAGAAGAGCAATGTTTGAGAATTGCTCTTCTCCTGCATTTTCTATCCTTTTTTTTCTCTTTTTTTTTTGGCTTGTCTGCACTCGGCATTTTAAATACTTGTATTTCAAAAAGGAGCCTCCATGAAAGGCTTGTAGGAAGGGTTTGTGTTTTCAATCAAATACCACCTATTGGACAACAGAATGCTGTGTTATGTAGCTGATTTAGTTATGGACCTCATCTCTTAATCATATTTTGTTAAGGTTAATGCTAAACATAAATGTAAACAAGAGGGCCTTGACACATTCCAAGGGTGTCAGGGAATAGATGGAACATCTGAACATATTCAGTTACATTGTAGAGGTGTCGAGGCTTTTTACATCATTGAGTCAAGATATGAAGGCCAACCCACTACCTGATCTTAGGGGGTTATTGTATTATTGGCCTATTTGGGTGATGTTTAACGCTAATCTGATATGCTTTATTATGTGGTTGATGTAGCAAATTTAATCTGTATTTGTATTGTATAATTCTTATTTTCAGGTAAAGGTGTTGTGAAGGAAATCAAGTTAAAATTGCCTACTATATATCTTGTAGAAATATAGCTAGAAAGGGTCTATAGGTTTATTATGCAGAGTTTTACCAGGCCTACTATCAAGAGTATGTTTCCTTAATCCAGACTACTTGTTTCTCAGCTTCACTGGTTATAGGAGTAGTGGGTCATCTCCCCATGCTTTTTATAACTGCCATGGAATCTTTAATATCCACTTAGGCAGATGGGGTCTTCATGGTGCATCAGGAACGTACTACCCTGTTGCCCCAAAATGCTGCACCACAGTGTCAGTAGTGAAGTAAGAATGCAAGTATCAGCTGTGGGAGTAGATATCACTCTTTCTTACCAAGAAGATTTATTATTTTAACAAAACGTACATACAAAAAATGTCAACAATCAAACAACTAACAGCCATTTACAAGCATACTTTGCAACCTCTTGATCTACCATCTCCCCTCTTGCAACACAGTATGTACAGTGCGCAGCAAATATTTCTTAACCTGAAACATATTTATCTTTCATGCATTTCTCCAATAGAATCTGTAACTTCATCCAATATTTGAAACACAATATGGACGATTTTTATCTTAATGTAATAGTGTGTGTTTCTTTTTGGCAAACAACAGTGGCTATATTCAGACATTCTAGGAATGGAGAAGTTATATTTTTCTTCTAATTTTTGATGATCACTGGAAAGGAGAAATGGTAACTGTGTCAAAGTAACCTACAGTACATTAATTCATCTCAATAGATTGTTTCTGGGAATAACTTATCAGTGATACGTTCCTTAATTCATTCTTCATTCTACTTCTTTTAATTCATGTTTGTGGGAGAAGCAAGGAACATACAGAAAATGAATTGTATTTATTACTTCAACACCTTATTTTCCTCTTTTTTTCTACTCTTTAATATGGGATGCACAGAAACAAATGAACCAGGACCCAGAAAACTGAATGAATTAATACTTCCAAAGTGCACCAAACACACACTTTATTGCATAAAATCCACAGTACTCCATAAGCACTTTCATTTAAACTATGTTAAACTTCCTCAGACAATTTGAAAATTATTACATCACATCCTTTTATGTACATAGTAATTACTTAATTAAACTCCATTATAAACTAATCATGCCTACTTCCTGCTCACTACTACTATTACAAAAGTAACTAAAAAAATCTTTAAAAAAGCCTTCTCTTAGACAACATCTTGAAATTCAAACAAAGTGCATTTAACTATAAAGCGGACCGATACAAAACTTGATGTGCTCATGGCTAGAAGTGTCATTTGAAGGAACTTCAAAATACATTAAAAATATATTATTACTGTGATATAAAGAAATAAAAAAAAATTCATGTAATAAACCATAATAAGTAAAAACCTTATCAAAAATAGATGCATCTATATGTCTGTGCTTATATATAACCAAATGTAAAAATGTATATATTCATATTTATACATAAATAGGAATTTGAATTACGAACTGCAAAATGTATACTTACATTAGGTACAAGATTGGTGCATATAGTATAATGTAATTCACCCAACTTTATTTCTTTATAGTGTTTTTAGTTTTAATACTGGGGCTATTGAGCTACGCTCATTTATTCCAGGCCAAATATCAGCTTGTGTTCTTAATTGCCACTTCAATTCTTTCAGCTCTAAATGCAAGCCCCAGGGTCTTTTATCATACATCTCAACATGGTCTATAGCCATGAAAGAAAATTGGTGATCATTATACTCACTGATATGTTACGCTAATGCATTATTAAATTTATTTTTCTTAATAGCATGTTCATGCTCATATATTCTTTGGGACAATTGTCTCTCTGATGTTCTTCGTGTTTCACTGTTGCAGTCATTACATTTGGGAAATCTGCTGGCAGGTTGCCCTCAGTCGGCCTGATTAACAAAGTCTTGGGTCCTGTGTCAGTTGCTGTCCCTTTTTCCATGATGTCAGGTCGTCAGGGGTATAAAACATGCAGCCGATGTCATTACATCAGTCTTTCTTGCCGTGTGGTGCCCGAAGCAGAAGCAGTTCGCAAGTGCCAGTCGGTCGACTCCTGAAATTTTCTTTTCAAGTTTCAGAACCCAAGTCTTCAACTTAAGTACCCCGTTGGGGAAACTTTTTCTTGCTCCTTACCGATGTCAGTAAAAGTTAATAATTGCATTACTTGTGGAAAGCAAATACCTCATAAAGATTTTCATTTGTACTGTATTCCTTGCCTATGCCCTGACCATGATGTACCTTGCTGTCGGTTTTGTGCTTTATTTAATCAGCGCACTATCCGTCATCGGTACATTTTTGCCTCTAAGTATTTTGGTTCTCAGTTTAATTATCCTGAAATGATATTGGTTAGCCATCCGACTACTGGAATTCCGAAAAAACGCAATGAAAAAGACAGAGACAGGCCGTCGAGGTCCAAAACTGCCGACAACGCTTCTCCTAAGCCAGTCGCCAGTTCGCCGGTGCTCAGTGAAGCACTTTTGCAGCCCCTGATACCCGCTACTTCTGACTCGTATGCCTCTACTGAGACCCATTCGGAGTCCGGTATGCCGCGAGATGCTTCAACTATGGAACCTGCGGATGTCTCTACCTTGGATGGGTCCGGAGCCGCTGTGCAGGCACCGGCTTCTGAGGGTGTATTCAAGCCTACAGACTTGCATATTAAACCAACTCCACTTTCTATACTAAGGCCTAAATCTTGATCTGTGTCTAAAAAAACGACGCCCAGGCCACATGTTCTGGCCCCTATGCCTAAAAAACAAATGATCAAAATGGCTAAAGATCTTATTAGTCTAATCAGGGATAGACAACCCCCACTTCTAAGAGGCCTAGGGCTGAGCTTGACTATGAATCTTCTGATCAGGACCTTGTTTCTTCTGATTCTTCTAATGACCTGGCTTTGTCTATACCTACTTATGAGGATTCTGATGCAGAGGATTCCATTTCGTCTGCTTCCCCCCTGAGGACTTTTCTTTTGGGGAAACTTTGTATACCTTAAGGGAGCATTTCCACTGGGAAAGTCAGGAATTTTCTGAATCAAAAAAGAGGCTTAGGGGTTTCTTTCTTCAACCTCAGCATAGGCCTTTGGCTATACCTCCTGTACTAGACATTGTTGATGTGTTTTCGGAATCCAGTATGGCCCCTGATTCCCTGCCTCTGGCTCCTAGTAAACCTGACAGATACTACAGGGTTCCTGAGTCCCACAAGTTCCTTTTCAAAAATCCTGTTGCGGACCCAGAAAACATTTCTCAGGGGCCCAAGGGCATTAAGGCTTCTACTGCTAAAAATCCTACCCCTTCTGATAGAGACTCCAGGGTGCTGGATAGATGGGGTAAAAAGTTTATACTTCTGCAACCTTGGCAATCAGGGCTTTAAACTGCCAATTTCATATGTTAAATATTATTATTGCACTGCTTAAACAGAAAATGATGTTGATTTCTGACTGTGTGGAAAATAAAGTCTTACAGGATTTATTGTATTCTGCTGAACAAGTTGGAAAACATACTTTGCAATGTGGTTTTGATTCTTTAGAGGCCTCTTGCAATGCTGCTGTTACTGGATCTGTGCTTAGGAGGCATGCTTGGCTTAAGGAGCAATCTCTGCCTGATCATGTTAAAGCAAAATTGTTGGATGCTCCTTTAAATCAGGACCGCCTGTTTGGCAATAAGGCAGAAGAAGTTCTAAAAAAGATGGAAGATAAAGCTAAATCTATGCAAACTGTAAAAGATTTCTTACAAGTGCAACCTCCAAGTTTAGTAGGCACTGGCCTACTAAGAATTGGTCCTTTCCAGCTCCTACCAGATCCTCTCAAGCCAAACCCAGACACACCAAAAGCACCAGGGTTCAGTCCCAGGGGACTCTCAGAACTAAGCAATGGGGGGGCCTCCACTTCCAAATCTGGAAATAACAAGACACCCCCCGATGGTAAACATTCTCAATGACTTTCCTTTAATATTACCAAGCACTTATCTTTTAGCCGCCTCTTTGGGGGGAAAAGATTGCTCTTCATGCAAAAAACTGGGAACTCATAACCCAGGACAAATGGGTTTTAAATAGTGTCCCAGGGATACAGATTTCATTTCCACACATTGCCAGCCCCAAACGGGTGGCCAGACCTGCCCCCAAATCAGTGTGCAGAGGCTCAAAAACAAGTACTTTCCCTCTTAGACATGGGGGCTATTCAACCGGTACCAGAGGAGGAAAAGGGACAAGGTTTGTATTCCAGACTTTTCCTGGTACCCAGAAAAGACAAATCATGGCATCCAATTCTGGACCTGTCTGCTCTAAACCCCTTTCTGGACATTCCAAAATTCAAGATGCTGACTCTTCACCAGTTACTTCCTATGCTAGGCAAAGATGCCTGGTTGGCAACTCTAGATTTAAAAGAAGCATACCTGCGCATCCCAATCAGGGAATCTTGCAGAAGATACCTATGGTTCAAAGCAGGCTACTTGCATTATCAGTTCTCTGCACTGCCCTTTGGCTTGTCTACTGCACCCAGGGTATTCACAAAGTGCCTGGCTCCAGTAATTGCATTTTGCAGGCAAAGAAATATTCAAATATATCCATACCTAGACGATTGTCTAATTCAGGCAGAAAACCAGGGCATACTTCTAAATCATCTGGCGTTTGTAAAAAAGATTCTAACTTGTCTGGGGTACACCATAAACGAAAAGAAATCACAACTGGTACCCTTTCAACAGATTACATTCCTGGGGTGCAAGCTTGAATACAACTGCCCAGGTGGCTTTCTTCATGCCAGAGAAGCAAATTCATTTGGTAACTTACTTCAAACAAATGGCCACAAAAACCCTGCTATCTGCAAGACAAATACTGGAAGCCTTGGGGTTCATGGCTTCCTGCATTCTTCTAATTCCATATGCAAGACTGCATATGAAGAAACTACAGTGGTACTTAAAATGTCTATGGAGTCAACATTGTCACAGCCTGGAAACAATGATTCCTATCATACCTTGCCTACGCCTGGAGTTCCTATGGTGGGCAGAGGCCTGCCACCAAAACAAGGGACTGCCATTCACACTACTCCCTGCTGCCCAAACCCTAACTACAGATGCATCAGACTATGTATGGGGGGCTCAACTGGCAGGGAAGTGCATTCAGGGCAAATGGAACCCAAATGAAATGCACCTACATATCAATCAAAAAGAAATGTTAGCTGTACAGAATACGCTGACAGCCTTCAAGGACTACATTCTCCCAAGACAGCTAATGGTAAAGACAGACAACATCACGGTTATGTGGTACATAAACAAGCAGGGGGTACACATTCCCACCCCCTCTGCAGACTATCCATGGCATTGTCGAACACGGCCTTGAGCTACCAAGTGCACCTACAAGCTCAATTCCTGCCAGGAAAATTAAACACACTGCCAGATGGACTAAGCAGAAATCTCATGAACCCATACGAGTGGAAACTGGAACCATGGATTTTCAACATGTTGACAAGCAAATGGGGGAGCCCAGACATAGATCTGTTTGCCTCCCCCCCCCAGAACTACCAGTTGGACAAATTTTGCACAAGGACTCCCCACAAAAAAGCCTGGAAAGTGGATGCTCTGTCCTTCAGCTGAAAAAAACTATCAGTCTATGCCTTTCCCCCCTCTGCCTCTGCTCTCCAAAGTTCTGCTAAAAGTCAAGCAGGACAAACCAAGAATGATTTTGATTGCTCCAGACTGGCCACGCCAACACTGGTACCAACTCCTGCACAGTGTGTCACAAATATCTCCATGGCACCTGCCTCAGACACCTTCCTTGCTGTCTCAGCAGGACAACCAAATTCTGCACCCTCAGCTTCCAACATTAAACCTTGCAGCTTGGCTAATCACTTAAATTCACCCTTAACATCCCTCAGCAAACCTGTGATGGATATCATCTTGGAGGTGAGAAGACCTAGTACTAGAAAATCTTATGC
This sequence comes from Protopterus annectens, assembly GCF_019279795.1. Lineage (NCBI taxonomy): Eukaryota > Metazoa > Chordata > Ceratodontiformes > Protopteridae > Protopterus > Protopterus annectens. The sequence continues at coordinate 589,472,962 of NC_056750.1, forward strand.
TGACAAATGGAAAAGATTCTGTGCCTGGAACCAGTCTTTAGGGATGAGCACTGCAGTGCCCAATTTACCTCAGATTTTGCAATACTTAACTGAGATGCTTCACAAGGGCCTGTCTTTTTCCTCTATTAAAAACCACACTTCAGCTATTTCAGCTCACTGTAACACAGAGCCACCCCTCATTTCTCATCCCCTGCTCAAGCAGTATCTCAGAGGGGCAAAGAACTTGAGACCACCCAGGAGAGCCCCTACCCCTGCTTGGGATCTTAACTTTGTTCTGGAGAAGCTCACTCTACTTCCTTTCGAGCCAGCTGCTCCTGCAGACTTAAAATGTCTTTCTTGGAAACGGCCTTCCTTTTAGCAATCACTTCAGCTAGAAGGATATCTGAATTACAGGCCCTTATGGCAGTGGAGCCTTTCATCATCTTTCATGCAGACAGGGTAGCTCTGAGGACCAATCCATCCTTCATGCCGAAGGTGGTTTCCAGTGTGGCTCTTAATCAGTCCATTCATTTGCCAACCTTCTTTCCCAATCCACAGAACAAAGGGGAATGGATTCTGCATTCCTTGGACGTGCACAGACAACTTAGATTCTACTTGGACAGAACTAAATTTCAAAGAAAATCTGAACAATTGCTAATTGCATTTGCTGCTGGGGCAGAGGGGAAGGCTATTTCAAAACAAACTATTTCTAAATGGATAAGCCATTGTATTCATTTCTGCTATAAGCACCATGGAAAACATATCCCCCAGGGGATCAGATCTCATTCCACCAGGGCTGCATCTACTTCAACAGCCTTTCTCAGAAGTGTTCCTACCAGGGATATTCTAGAAGCTGCTACCTGGAGTTCTGTACATACTTTCACCAAGCATTATCATTTACCAATTGTCTCTAAATCCAGTGCTGGCTTTGCCACTGCTGTCTTGCAGGGCCTTATAGCTGGTCCTAATGCTGTATAAATTCCTCCTCCCAACCATAGCTTTGGGAATCTACCCAAATGTAATGACTGCAACAGTGAAACATGAAGAACATAGTACAGTTGTGTACACTTACCATAAATGTAGATGTTCGAGTGTATTCACTGTTGCAGTCCTGGTTACCCTCCCTCCAGCCCTCTGTTTTTCTCTGACTATACCTCTACTTAAAAGCCTTTTTGGTATATTTGCTTTTGGTTGGAGGTATATTTTTGTGTTTTTAATTTTAATTACTCCCCATCTGGGGGGCACCTGATATCTGGGGCAAGAAAAACTGATGGCGTCGGCTGCATGTTTTATACCCCTGACGACCTAACGTCATAGAAGAAGGGACAGCAACCGACGCAGGACCCAAGACTTTGTTAATCAGGCTGACTAAGGGTAACCTGCCAGCAGATTACCCAAATGTAATGACTGCAACAGTGAATACACTTGAACATCTACATTTATGGTAAGTGTACACAATTGCACTTTTTCCCTATATAGAACATTGAGCATGAGTTACATGTAGCTAGATATACAACTGCTTTAGATTTACAATTGTATTTACTATGTAAATTAAATTTTCTCTTCCTTAGGTAAAAGAATTCACCCATTTTTATTTTATGGCACCAGTGACAAGCACCACATTTTACGCATACCCATGTTGCCATGAATAGATAAGTGGTTAGTATACTTTAAAATTTCTTTACAACTTTTACCTTTCCTATATACTATTTTAGGTTTGTCACTGATATGATTCCTACAGTGAGGATCTTCTAATAAGACAGTCCAGTTGTTCACTATAATATCTCTAATTATATTATGATCTTGTGAGAAAGTAAGTACTAAGGCTCTAGAACAATCATTATGTCTTGTTGAAACCCTGGTTTCATCATTGTTTGAACTTACATCATTCATGCTGAGTGAATCACTGGAAATTTTGTACTATACTTTGTTTATCTAAGATGGGTTTAAAATATCCATTCATTCTCTTCATGGTAACCTCTTGTATTAATGTATCAACTAATACTTCTGGGTAATCTCTGTTGAGAAACATATTACACAAGAAATTACATTCTTCTTTAAATTGATCTAAATTAGTTACCATCTGGGCTGCCCTTACAAGTTACCCTTTAACAACGGATTTCTTTTGGTGCTCCGGATGGCAACTACTATAATGTAGAAAACAGCTAGAATAAGATTCCTTACGATGGATGACTGCTACATAGACTTGATTAATATTATCTTTCATAATATGTACATCCAAATAATTCATGTATTCCATATTAATATCCCATGTGAATTTAAAAAAATATGTTGTAGTATTTATGTATATTAAAAATTCGTTCAACATTTCTGATGTACCCTTCCAGATGATACTAATGTCATCCTGGAATCTGTGATATGATTTTATAAATGTATGATATTTACTATTGAATACAAAATTTCTCTCCCAGAAGGCCATTGCTAAATTTGCATAGGCTCCCCCACATGGTGACCCCATAGCGATGCCTTTTTTCTGTAAAAGATATTTATTATTAAAAGTTATAAAATTATTACTTAATTATGGGAAAGAGTTGTGGAAGCTAGGTTAAGAAGGGAGGTGATGATTAGTGATCAGCAGTATGGTTTCATGCCAGGAAAGAGCACTACAGATGCGATGTTTGCTCTGAGAGTGTTGATGGAAAAGTACACAGAAGGTCAGAAGGAGTTGCAGTGTGTCTTTGTGGATTTAGAGAAAGCATATGACAGGGTGCCTATAGAGGAGTTGTGGTATTGTATGAGGAAGTCAGGAGTGTCCAAGAAGTATGTAAGAGTGGAACAGGATATGTACAAGGGTAGTGTGACAGCGGTGAGGTCTGCGGTGGGAGTGACGGATGCATTTAAGGTGGAGGTGGGATTACATCAAGGATCAGCTCTGAGCCCTTTCATATTTGCAATGGTGATGGACAGGTTGACAGACGAGATCAGACAGGAGTCCTCGTGGACGATGATGTTTGCAGATGACATTGTGATCTGTAGTGAGAGTATGGAACAGGTGGAGGAGACCCTGTAGAGGTGGAGATATGCTCTAGAGAGAAGAGGAATGAAGGTCAGCAGGGCTAAGACAGAATATATATGTGTGAATGAGAGGGAGGATAGAGGAATGGTGAGGATGCAGGGAGTAGAGGTGGGGAAGGTGGATGAGTTTAAGTACTTGGGATCAACAGTTCAGTGTAATGGTGAGTGTGGAAAAGAGGTAAAGAAGAGAGTACAGGCAGGATGGAGTGGGTGGAGAAGAGTGTCAGGTGTGATTTGTGACAGACGAGTACCAGTAAGAGAGAAAGGGAAGGTCTACAAAAGGGTAGTGAGACCAGCTATGTTATATGGGTTGGAGACAGTGGCATTGACAAAAAGGCAGGAGTCAGAGCTTGATGTGGCAGAGTTGAAGATGTTAAGATTTTCACTGGATGTGACGAGGATGGACAGGATTAGGAATAAGTATATTAGAGGGTCAGCCCAGGTTGGAAGGTTTGGAGACAAAGCCAGAGAGGTAAGATTACGTTGGTTTGGACATGTGCTGAGGAGGGATGCAGAGTATATTGGGAAAAAGATGCTAAGGATGAAGCTGCCAGGTAACAGGAAAAGAGGGAGGCCTAAGATAAGGTTTATGGATGTGGTGAGAGAGGACATGCAGGTGGTTGGTGTGACAGAGCAAGATGCAGAGGACAGGAAGAAATGGAAACAGTTGATCTGCTGTGGCGACCCCTAACGGGAACAGCCGAAAGAAGAAGAAGACGACTATTTCTAAAAGTTCCATTATTAAATTTACTAAGTCATGTGTTGTATGATGGTAAATCAGCATTTCATTAACTCATTCAATCCCTATAGTTTGTGGAATGATGGTATATAAGTCACATAAATCTATTGTAAGTAAGATGTCATAATTATCAAACTCAACATCATTCATGTGTTCCAAAAAAGTCCAGGAATCTTTACAGATTTGTATTTCTTTCCCAAGGATCTTCTTTAATTCATAATCTGTATATTTTGCACATGCTGAAGTAAATGAGTCTCTACCGTCCACTAATGGGTGCATGGGGGGGTCATCTATAATTTTATGTATTTTGGGGGTACAGATAAAAACTGGTATTCTGGAAGTAGTGATGTTCAATTAGTTGTATAAGTCTATGTTAATTCGTCTTTCTAAAAAATATATATATATAACACATGGAGTTGATGCAATTATTTGACAGAAGTGGAAAGGAACTTTTAAACATCATGATTAAATATAACCAAACTGATATAGAAGTGCTCATGAACGAGTTAAGTGCATTGGATAGGGATATTAGAGAAGACATTACTTATGAGAATATAAAATATGAAATGTTACGCATCTACAATAGTATTGATCAACACATTTTAAATTAAAAACTGGTAAAATGCAGAAGCTTGAAAGAGAACTAAAACAGTATGCAAATGGCATAACATACCCTAAGCCTCCTGGTGGCCAAAGAAGATATAGGGAGAACAACAATATGGACAGTGTTAATAATGAATATAATTTGCCAAGAGAAACTGTACAACAATCTAATTCTCTTTATGATCAAGAATTTCCTGAACTCAGAAGATCAGAGAGAATAAGAAATAAAACTAACCCCCAGTATTTTTACAATCAAGCTGTGGGGTTTCAAGGGGCCAAGTCAAAAAACAAGCAATGGAGGACTTAAATGAAGGCCCAATTTCCACTGTTGATTTATGTGTTAGGCATGAAGTGCACCAATCTGTCAATATATTATGTGAACATGATGAACATGTAGTAGTGAATACCAGAGGAGATTTTAAAGTGTACAATTTCTCAGAAGTGCATGTAGATGAAAAACTAGAAGATTTATTGGCTAAAGGAACAACTTTTGTTCCAACTAGGACTTTCAATTTTACCAGTACTATGATTGATATAAAATTTTTTTAAGGAAAATTAATTTTAGTTTATTATATCAAGATAGTATATATAATGTTAGTAATAAGTTTAACATAAGCAGTATATATAACCCCTCTTTACATCCTAAATTAATCACATATGAAAAGATGTGTGAATATGAATTAAAGCATTTACACACTTTAAATATCAAGGGGAAACACATTCAGAATTTATATAATGTGCAGAAGATCTTGAATGCATTAATTAATGATGAAGTAAGAATCATGAAACCAGATAAAGGGGGTGGAGCTGTAATTATGAATCAGGAAATGTACAATAATAAATTAAATTATATATTAGATACAGATACATATACAGAGATTTCACTGAATGAATTGAACAGTGCTTATAGAAAAATTTATGGACAAATTAATGATATTTTTTTAGAAAGACAAATTAACATAGATTTATACAACTACCTGAACATCACTACTCCCAGAATACCATTTTTTTTCAGAACCTCCAAAATACATAAAAGTATAGATGACCCCCCACCATGCGCCCATTAGTGGATGGTAGAGACTCAATTACTTCAGCATGTACAAAATATATAGATTATGAATTAAAGAAGATCCTTGGGAAAGAAATACAAAGCTGTAAAGATTCCTGGGCCTTTTTGGAACACATGAATGATGTTAGGTTCGATAATCACAACATCTTACTTACAATAGATTTATATGACTTATATACCGTCATTCCACAAACTATAGGGATTAAATGGGTTAATGAAATGCTGATTTACCATCATACAACACATGACTTAGTAAATTCAATAATGGAACTTTTAGAAATAGTATTAAGTAATAATTTTATAACTTTTAATAATAAATATTTTTTAAAGAAAAAAGGCATTGCTATGGGGTCACCATGTGGGGGAGCCTATGCGAATTTAGTAATGGCCTTCTGGGAGAGAAATTTTGTATTCAGTAGTAATTGTCATACATTTATAAAATCATATCAGATTCCAGGATGACATTAGTATCATCTGGAAGGGTACATCAAAAATGTTGAACAAATTTTTAATATACATAAATACTACAACAGATTTTTTAAAATTCACATGGGATATTAATATGGAATACATGAATTATTTGGATGTACATCTTATGAAAGATAATATTAATCAAGTCTATGTAGCAGTCATCCATCGTAAGGAACCTTATTCTAACTGTTTTCTACATTATAGTAGTTGCCATCCGGAGCACCAAAAGAAGTCCGTAGTTAAAGGGTAACTTGTAAGGGCAGCCCAGATGGTAACTAATATAGATCAATTTAAAGAAGAATGTAATTTCTTGCGTAATATCTTTCTCAACAGAGATTACCCAGAAGTATTAGTTGATACATTAATACAGGATGTTACCATTAAGAGAATGAATGGATATTTTAAACCCATCTTAGATAAACAGAGTATAGTACAAGATTCCAGTGATTCACTCAACATGAATGATGTGAGGTCAAACAATGATGAAACCAGGGTTTCAACAAAACATAATGATTTTTCTAGAGCCTTAGTACTTACAAGATCATAATATAATTAGAGATATAATAGTGAACAACTGGACTGTCTTATTAGAAGATCCTCACTGTAGGAATCATATCAGTGACAAACCTAGAATAGTCTATAGGAAAGGTAAATGTTTTAAAGAAATTTTAAAGTATACTAACCTCTTATCTACTCATGGCAACATGGGTATGCGTAAAATGTGGTGCTTGTCACTGGTGCCATAAAATAAAAATGGGTGAATTCTTTTACCTAAGGAAGAGAAAGTTTCATTTACATAGTAAATACAATTGTAAATCTAAAGCAGTTGTATATCTAGCTCCATGTAACTCATGCTCAATGTTCTATATAGGGAAAACAGAGAGACAGTTGTCCCAAAGAATATATGAGCCTGAATATGCTATTAAGAAAAATAAATTGAATAATGCATTAGAGAAACATATCAGTGAGTATAATGATCACCAATTTTCTTTCATGGCTATAGACCATGTAGAGATGTATGATAAAAGACCTTGGAGCTTACATTTAGAGCTCAAAGAATTGAAGTGGCAAATAAGAACACAAGCTGATATCTGGCCTGGAATAAATAAGCATAGCTCAGTAGCCCCAGTATTAAAACTAAAAGCACTACAAAGAAATAAAATCGGGTAAATTACATTATACTATATGCGCCAATCTTGTACCTAATATAAGTAGACATTTTGCAGTTCGTAATTCAAATTCCTGTTTATGTATAAATATGAATATATACATTTTTACATTTGGTTATATATAAGCGCAGACATATAGATGTATCTTTTTTTGATAAGGTTTTTACTTATTATGGTTTATTACATAAATGTTTTAAAACATTTCTTTATATCACAGTAATAATATATTTTTTAATATATTTTAATGTATTTTGAAGTTCCATCAAATGACACTTCTAGCCATTAGCACATCAAGTTTTGTATTGGTCCGCTTTATAGCTATATGCACTTTGTTTGACTTTCAAGATGTTGTCTAAGAGAAGGCTTTTTTAAAGATTTTTTAAAGATTTTTTTAGTTACTTTTATAATAGTAGTAGTGAGCAGGAAGTAGGCATGATTAGTTTATAATGGAGTTTAATTAAGTAATTAGTATGTACATAAAAGGATGTGATGTAATAATTTTCAAATTGTCTGAGGAAGTTTAACATAGTTTAAACGAAAGCGCTTACGGAGTACTGTGGATTTTATGCAATAAAGTGTGTGTTTGGTGCACTTTGGAAGTATTCATTCATTCAGTTTTCTGGGTCCTGATTCATTTGTTTCTATGCATCACAGTCTACTCTTTAATATGACAGTCCCTCATTGAATCTTATTTGTTTCTTTCTTTCTTTCTTTTTATTATTATTTTACAGTATGATATAATTTCCAGAGATTAGGACATACATTTGTAATTATATATTTCTGTCATTTTGTTATTGATCAGCTATTCTGCTGGTATTCAACGTCATTCATAGTCAATACCTCGTGCTAACCACAATTTCCAAAGCAAGGAAGGAAAGGAAAGAATATTCATATGATTATTCCATAGAGGATAATAATGATATTTTTCTTTGTGGATTTTGATCCCCAAAATCCCATTTTTGCCATGTCTAAATTATATAATTTGATACTTCCATATATTTTTGATCCCATTCCCCCTTCCCATTGTCTTAAAAGTACCTAACTATTTTATTCCTTCATCTATTGTATTTCATTGTCTTCTCCTTGGAATTTTACTTTGAACTATAAATGCTGGAAAACAGGTAGCATAAGGTCCTCTTCTGAATGTTCTTGATCTACTCTCCTTCCTTCTATCTTTTCTTTTTGCCTTCCTTTCCCTCCCTTCCCTTTAAGCTATTTTAACAGCAGTCTCAGTAGTTCAAGTGGTAACACACTTGTCTTTGGTGCAGAAGGCTGTGAGTTCTATTTCCACATCAGGTACAGTAGCTGGATTAATTTTCCAGTATTGACACTGCAGTGCAGCATAATGGGGGGTGCTGGTCTCCTGAGTGTGCCAACCTTTGTATGAGACATTAAAAGACCCTATCTCCTAAAGTTAGTGGTAGCACAGGTGGATCTAAAACATCCCATGTAATTTATCAAAAAGATAAAAAGAAGTTATGTACTCACCATAACGTTCCATCTGAGTAGGTAACTTCATTTGTCTGCAACCTGTGGGTATTGGATCCGATTTGGATCCGAGCCGGCAGCTTTTCAAGCTAATAGATCCGAGCTCCAAGCTCCTCCCCCTATCCATAATGCCCTTCCATCTCCCTCTAACCCTCAGATCGAGTTTGCAAGAAAAAAGGACAATAGGAAACTCTATAACCTAGAAATGGTTACAATACGTTCCAGCGATATCAATGGATTGAATACATATCCTGATTCTTTGATAACAAACTAAGGGTCTGGGGAATGGAGGGCGGGTCGGTTGAAGACAAATGAAGTTATCTACTCAGATGGAACGTTATGGTGAGTACATAACTTTTTTATCTGAAGTAGTTAACTTCATTTGCTCAGCAACCTGTGGGACAGAGTCCCCAGCTACCAGCAACTTGGGAGGCCCTTATGGAAGGATATTCCGGAGCACTGCTGAGCCAAACGATGCACGTCCCCTGGATATTAAATCCAATTTGTAGTGTGTAATAAAAGTATGAGAGGAAGCCCAAGTAGCTGCTGAGCAAATGTCATCCAAAGAAACCCTTGACCAGAAGGCTGCAGAAGTGGCCATAGATCAGGTAGAATGGGCTTGCACTCTCAGGGGCTCAGGACGACCAGAACTTCTGTAAGCTAGGAGAATGCATTGGGAAATCCATCTAGCTAAGGTTACTTTAGTGACTGGCTTCCCCAGACAAGATTTTGCAAAGGAAACAAAAAGTTGATCAGATTTTCGAAGATCTGCTGTTCTGTTTAAGTAAAAACGTAACTCTCTGTGAACATCCAGACAATGAAGTCTGTATTCCCCTTTGTTTTGAAAACTTGGAAAGAAGACAGGTAGATTGATGGACTGGTTGATGTTGACTTCCGAAGCCACTTTGGGCAGTAAAGAGGGATTAGTCCTGAGGGAGATCCTGTCTTTATGAAAAATAATGTAGGGAGGTTTACTGCAAAGAGCATGAAGCTCCAATATTCTTCTAGCAGAATTAATGGCAATCAGGAAGGCCATTTTCCAGGATACATATTTTAAATTGACTGAAGCCGCGGGTTCAAAAGGAAGCCCAGTCAGAGCTTGAAGAACTAGGGTAAGATCCCATGGAGGGACTGGATCTTTAATAGGGGGTCTTAACAAAAAGGTTCCTTTCATGAATGCTTTGCATATTTTGGAGGATGCTAGAGGCCCTGAACTGTTTCCAACGTGGTAGTGGGAAATAGCTGCCAACTGAACTTTAATAGTAGAAGCACTGGCTCCTTGATCAAAGGTATGTGAAAGAAAGTCTAGGACTGCTGGGATATGAGCCGTGAAGGGGTCTAACTTCCTGTGCTTCGCCCAGACAGAGAAACGTTTCCATTTACTCTTGTAGATTTTCCTGGTAGAAGGTTTATGGGCGGCCACCAGGATGGCCTTAACCGAAGATGATATACCGGGAGTCCTAGCCATTAAGGGAACTGGATCAACTAAGCTGAGTGTTTGAGGTAGTCCAGATTGGGGGTCTTCAATCCTAAAGGATGAGAGATCAGATCCGGATTGGGATCTAAAATCCAAGGAGGATGTACTAGATGAGAACGCAGGTAAGGGAACCAGGTTTGACGAGGCCAGAATGGGGCTATGAGAATAATTCTGCTCCCCAACCGACGAGCTTTCTGCAAGAACTTTGTCATCAATGGAAGAGGAGGATAAGCATACAGAAGACTGGATGGCCAAGCATGAACTAGAGCGTCTCTGGGGGCTTCCCCTGGTGGGGGAATCAGAGCGAAGAACTCGCTGCACTTTGTGTTCGAAGGCGAGCTGAAGAGATCGCAGCAAGGTTGACCCCATTGGAGGAAGATTTGTTTCACTACTGCTGGGTTCAGAGACCACTCGTAGGGTGAGAGGATCATTCGTCCCAACCTGTCCGCCAAGATGTTTGACCGACCCAGTATGCGCATTGCTATGAGAAAGCTGTTGGTGGATATCGCCCATTCCCATACTCTCATTGCCTCCCTGCAAAGTGGATAGCATCTGGTTCCCCCTGTTTGTTTATGTACCAGACTACCGACAAGTTGTCTGTTTGAAGTACAATAAATCCTGGAGGGAGAAGGGGATGGAGAGCCTGCAACGCTAGAAGCACTGCCCTCATCTCCAGGACATTGATATGCAGTGAGGTCTCTGTGAAAGTCCACGTGCCTTGGATGGATCTGCCCATGCAATGCCCCCCCCCCACCCGAGGAGAGATGCGTCCATGGTCACCGTGACTTGGGGAGGGGGTATAACAAAGGGACGGCCTTCTCGAAGATCTCTGGAATGGAGCCACCAAAGAAGCGACTCCCTGCAAATCCTACTGAGAGGAATAGGTGTAGACAGGGGTTGACAGAGAATGGACCATTGCACTTGTAATGTCCATTGAAGGATTCTCATCTTGAGGCGAGCAAAGGGGGACAGATTGATGGCCACTGCCATAGATCCCAGGCCCCACAGGACTAGTTCCGCTGGGGGACCTGACGATTGTAAGAGGTCTAGAATGTGAAGGCTTAGATTGCGAAGCCTGTCCGCTGTCAGAAATACTCTGGATTGAGTAGTGTCTATCCTGGCCCCTATGAATTCCAAAATTTGAGTAGGTTGAAGGGAGGATTTCTGGTGGTTTATCGTAATCCCTAGGTGGTGAGCTAGGTGTAAGAAGTAATCCCTGCCTGAGCAAAGTTGATGCCTGGTGGGGGCGGTTAGGAGCCAGTCGTCCAGGTACGGAAAGACCTATATTCCCTGAAGCCTCAGGTGGGCCCCTACAACTGCCATGACCTTGGTGAACACCCTAGGGGCTGTGGTGAGACCAAAGGGTAGGACCCTGAACTGATAATGACTGGCTCCCAGCCGAAAGCGGAGGAACCTTCTGGATGGTCTGTCCATCAGAATGTGGTGGTACGCATCCGTGAGGTCAATTGAGCACATCCAGTCGTTCTCCTGCAAAAGTGGGAGAATGGATTGAATAGTGACCATCCAGAATTTTTCTTTGGCGACTGACAGGTTCAGTGTTGACAGGTCGAGAATGGGTCATAAGTCCCTGTCTTTTTTGGCACCAAAAAGAGCCTGGAGTAAAAGCCTGATCCAGATTGCTCAAGGGGGATGCGCTGAATAGCTCTTTTTCTTAGCAGCCCTCGAATTTCTGATGCTGCTGCCTCCCTCTGATCAGGTGGTCCATCGGGGAGTTTTGTTGATCGGGGAGGGTGAGATAGGAAAGGAATCGAATAGCCTCTGGATATGATTCGGAGCACTCAGCGATCTGTCGTGATGGACTCCCATTTCGCTGGGTGTTCCAAGAAGTGCCCCCCGACTGCCTCCAGAGAGGAGCAGTCAGGCAACCCCTCCTGGCTGCTGCGCGGGTCAATCTGAAAATGGTTCAATCGACCCAAAATTCTTCGGACCCCCTCTGCCCCTGGGCCGGCGTCCACCTTGTCCTCCTCTGCCTCTGAAGGACGAGGGATCCAGAGCGAAATGGGATTGTTGAGCTTTCCGGAACCACATCTTCTTCTGTCCTCTTTGGTTCCTGGAGTAGGACCTCTGAGGAGCCAAGAAGTGGATCCCGACGGCAGACAATGTCTTCCCGTCTTTCTCCCTCTGGAGAAGCATATCACGGACAGTTTTGCCAAAGACAGTAGAACCATCAAAAGGGGCGTTCATGAAGGATGCCTTGAAGGGTTCCGCAAAGTCGCAGAGACGGAGCCAGGCCTGTCTACGTAAGACGACGCCCATTCCGCTAGCTCTAGCCACTCCTTCCGTAGCATGGGAGAGGAGCCACGTAGATGTGTTGGTGATTGACTTGAGAGTGGCCATTCGAGCCGAGAAGGTCCGCTTGTCCTCGGCCGACATGGGTGACCCAGCGTACTCTTCAGGTCCCGCTCTAGCCTAATCACACGTGCCATATAATTCGGTGACCTTACAGAGAAGGTCGCTGAAGAGAACATCCGCTTTCCCAAATGGTCCATCATCCGAGACTTCTTGACTGGAGGATGCACCAAGGAACTCTCCTGTGCTAATTCCTTTTTAGTGGCAGCTGCCACCACCATGGCATCCACTGGGGCACCCTTGCGCCAAACTGTCCTGTCCATGGGAAGGCTGAGGATCCTGTCTGGTCTCTTGGGAATTGGCTCAACAGTGTTCGGCTCCTTCCATGCCCTGGTAGTTATGAGGTCTACCAGGGGGTCAGCGGGAGGGGACACCCAAGAGGTAGATGGACCTGTGTCAAATGCCTCCAGAAACACAGACTCATCCGAGGAAGGTTTTTGGGCAGACCACCCCCCCAATACGTAACATTTCCATAATGTCTCCGAAGAAAACATCTTCGGGGGGTGACTTTGGGGAACCTTCCCCTTCCTCTAAGTCTGTGTCCTCCGTGAGGGACTCAGGTGAGTCCAAGTGCCTCCACTTGCACTTCCATTTGTGAGGGACCTCCTCGGGGGGGGGCTGTCCAAAGAGGCCTCACCAACAATGTCCTGTTCCTCTATGGGAACAATCTGGGACATAGGCGCAGGCTGTCCCTGGGGCCGGATGATGGAGGAAAGACCCATCTGAGTGGGAATGGCGGGTGGATCCGAAGCAAGAGCCTGGGATCTCGAATCTCTTGAAAGGACCCTCTCTACAATGTCGAATGCCGAGGAGGAACTGCTTTCCCTTGGATCCGAAAGCACTCCCTTCGGATCCGATGTGTGGATCGGCGCCGAAGGTGACCCGACCAGATCCAAAAGGGTAGTGTGCCCCGACCTTGATGGAGCCGAAGGCCCGCTGACCCTTCCAGATCTGACGTTCAGCTCATGGCCCCGAGAGCTCGGATCCGAAAATGGATCCGACAGACTCGAGGGTACAGTCAGCATCGAAGTAGGAAACTCTGTCGGCGCCGACTCTACCCCTGCTCCGAAGCTAGTCAGATCCAACAGCTCTGAACCCCGAAAGCGGGTCAGAGAAGGAGCAATGGGGGCAAAAAAAGGTGTCGAGCTCCCCCCCAGTGGGGGGGGGGAGGCAAGAGCACTCCCATCTGCATCATCATCCGGTCCATATCAGCGTCCGATAAACTTCTGGTGGATCTAGATGAGGCCACCGAAGCCAGCCGGGAAGGCCGCTCGGATGACCTAGAGGGTGACCGGGTCTCCTCCTCCAGCTCCAGGGAGAAACGTGGAGAACAGAGCCGAGAGGGGGAAGGCCCGGAGACCTTAAGGGGAGAGGCAAGCTGTTTAGATGGCGGTGCTAAAATGGTCGAGTCGGATCGCCTCTTATGACTGCGATGCCTTTCCTTCTCTCTGTCCCTATCTTTTTTTCTGCTGTCCCTTTCCTCCTGGGCCAATGAGGGAGGGCGAGTCCTGGCCAGGGGATCAGGAGCGGCAGGTGGGGCAGCCGCAGCTGCGGCCGGCGCCACCGAGGAGGACGAAGCAGAGTCTGGGGGCAAAAGGCCCGCCAGAATAAGCTTCGACCTCCTATCTTTCAAAGCCCTGGGGTTGAAGGCTGCACAAATAGTGCAGCCCGAAGACAGGTGATCAACCCCCCGGCAAAGGACACACCGAGTGTGACCATCCGCTGGGAACAGCTTATGGCCACACTTGGTATATTTAGAGAAAATGGCTTTAGGGCCTTCAGCCATTGTAAAAGAAGAAAGGAAAAGTAGGCCCACAAGCACACAACTTCACACACGCAGAGGGGGGAGGGGAATAAAACTAACTTAACTAAAAATTAAAAGAACTACCCAAAAGAGACAATAAAGATAGGGGAAGTTCACACACACAAAGTTATAGAAGAATCTGACAGGAATTCAAGGTTTAAATTCTAAACTTACAGCACTATGCTCAGAGCTCATTCAGAGAAGCTTATGGAAGCCGCAGCAAATGAGATCTGAGGGTTAGTGGGAGATGGCAGGGCATTATGGGTAGGGGAAGGAGCTTGGAGCTCGGATCTATTAGCTTGGAAAGCTGCTGACTCAGATCCAAATCGGATCCGATACCCACAGGTTGCTGAGCAAACGAAGTTAACTACTTCAGATCGGATGTTCTCCAGTGCCCTGACAAAATTCGCCCTTGTCAGTATGAATACCAGCTTGGTCTCCCCTGAACAGAAGCTATTAGTCTAGTGTGACTAACCAAATGAAATGCTCTCCCTTCATTTTTTTCTTTCTCTTCACTCTATTTTGTTTGTCCCTCTTCCCTTCTCCTCAATTTCCACTTTCTTCTCTTTCCTTTCTTTATTGCTCTGCTTTATTTAAAACTTTTGTTAATAAGCTTAAATACATTATGTGCACTCTAATGTCAACTCTTGGCAAAGTTAGCTTATCTCTTTGTAAATGTTGCACATAAAATATTATATAATCTCAATAATGATTTTCTGTTATTAAATAAAGAGAGTTATGCATCATTAAAAGAGTAAAAATACTTTCTTAGTTAAATTGTTAACATTTTGTTGCATTTATTAAAAAGTATGTCTCTTTTAACACCTTTTACTAAACTGGTCTATCCCTCTTCCTTCTTTTACCACCTCTTCTTTCTTTCATCTTTTTTGTTACTCATCTTCCTTCCTTTCATAGGTAGGTACTAGGCTATGCCCGAGGGCCTACGTAAGCCTAGCCAGCAAGGTACCATAGCTTACGCCACCCAAGAAAGTTATTTTCCTGTACCACTGTCCAGCAGAGACACAGAAGTGATCCCCAGGGTGTATTTCCTATTTCCCATCCACTCATCAAGATTTTTCTTGAAGAGTGCTAATGAAGAACTTTGCTTGACATAGATGGGTAGCTTGTTCTAGAGTATAGGAAGTCTCTGGGATAGGAATCTATCCCTCCAGCGTGTCCTGTTTATTGTGGTAACAAGGTTTTAGGTCCCTAGAGTGTGTAGCTTGGAGGGATTGGGATTTCTTTAGGTGTAGCATGTCCAACAGCTCTGGGTTTGACATAGCTTTATATGTTAGGCAGAGATCACCTCAGAGTAGGCGATATGCTATGGAGTAAAGCTGGAGTTTTTTGAGCCGGTCAGTGTAGGGCATTTGTTTAAGGCCAGTAATCCTCTTTGTGAGGTACTTCTGTGGCCTTTCCAGCTGCTGCAGATGTCTTGTGAGGTACATTCCAACAGGGGCGTTGTAGTCTATAATGGGTCTAATGAGTGCCGAGTAGATGGGAACAATGTTCTCTTTTTTCCTGGATGAGAACCCTTTTATGATGAGGTGTGCCACGTAGAAGGACTTCCTGACTACTGTGGCAATGTGACTATCAAAGGAGAGACTACTGTCCACCTGGGTCCCAAAGTCTGTTATCACGCATTTGGTGTTAAGTAGATTGCTGCCTATGTGGTAGTTCATGGGTGCAGAGTTTTTACCAAAGGGGATGACACTGCACTTTTTGGCATTGAGCTTGAGGCCATGGCTCTGACACCAGGCATCAGTCTCACTGAGGCCCTTCTGCAGGATTTCCACATCATTTGGGGACTTGACTATGGCTCCTAGTTTGCAGTCATCTGCGAACTTCGTCAGCGAGAGGCCTTCTGTGTTAGCCTGTACTTCAGAGAAGTAGATACCAAACAGGAGAGGTCCCAGGACGGAACCTTGTGGCACTCCACTTGTCACTGCCTTGAGGTCAGATTTGGAGTCTGCAACTTTTACAGTGTGGGTTCTGTCAGTGAGCCAGTTGGCAACCCATCTTGTGATGTAGGGATTTATACCTAGTTTAGTGAGTTTAGCTGTAATTCCAGAATGGGGGATGGTGTCGAAAGCCTTGGCGAGATCAAGATAGGCTGTGTGAACCACCTTACCCTCATCCACGGCTTTGATGACTGCCTCAGAGAAGTCGATCAGGTTCAGGAGGCATGATCTGCATTTCACAAACCCGAACTGGGTGGGATCCAGAGTTTGGAGGTTACCAATGTCTTTGTTTATGAGTTCCATGATGATACGTTCCATAGCCTTGCAGACCAGGCTCATCAGGCTATTAGGTTGATAGTTCCCGGGATCAGTGGTGGCTCCCCTTTTGTGGAGTGGGATAACTGTTGCTGTGTGCCATTCAGTGGGCACAAAGCCTGATGCGAGGCTATTATTGAACATGGTGCTTAAGTGGGGAGCCAGTTTGTTCTGAAGTTCGTGTAAGACGCAGCCTGGGATGTTGTCCGGTCCCATGGATGCTGCGTTTTTGGCTTTAGAGAGTGCAGCTTTTATCTGCGTAGTTGTGATTACAGGAACTCTGCATTCCTCCTGTATAGATATGGGCCCTTTAGTGGGTGGGGGGGGGGGGGTAAAATTAGCACTGAACCGATCTGCCAAGATGTTGGCAATATTAGTTGGTTCTGTAATTTGTTCAACATTTGTTTTCTTTTACTTGCTCACAGCACTGACTTTCTGTGACAAAGTGTTGCTTTCCTTAACCTATAAGACCTCCTGAAATATATAATTAAAATAAGTCATATTATATGCAACCCATTTGTAATTCAAAACAGTAAAATAGAAGATACACTTAAATTACTTTTATCTGTGACAGAAAAAACAGCATGTATTGCTGTTCATTCCTAATGACAGTCTTTAAATTACTGCAAATTCCCTGTGGTAAGTATCGAGTGGTAGGTCTTATTTAGTTTTCAGAGCTGTGAAAAAATCAAATCAGATGATTACTGTAAGGATTCAAGTTTAATAATGGGTTAGCATTAATAATTTCTTAGTAATTAATTCTACACCATACCTCTGAAATTTATTGATCAAGGATCAGGAACAAAGTCATAAATAATGAAGGACAAAGGCCCTAAATCAGGGACAGTTCCTAAATATTACCCTAATCCTAGAATGTCAGCAAAATAATAGGTTTTGTATCAAAATGAATTCTATGAAGAACAAGAAGATATGAAACTACAAGTGTTTAGTGTTGTTAACTAACTGTAATCTTCCGTGATCTACCAGAGAATCAAACATTTACAAGGGACAAAGCAAAAATATGAAACAGAATCAGGAACACACTTCAGATCATGTGACCATATCATATACTGCTGCATTCACTGATAACATAACACCAATCCTGTATTCAAATTAGCAAAGTGCAATAGGATCTTTACCATCCATTATAATTGAATAAAAGGCCAGTGATTAGCATCGTTAATTTGCAATTAGAATTTCCATAGTCGTATTATATTCTAATCCCCCGGTAGTCCACAGTTCATCTTCTATTACTACAGTTTACTTAACAGAGAGTAGAGGACAATGTCTTGGTACTGCAAAGTTTTCCAAATTGATTAAAATTTGTCACCTGTAGAAAACAAAACATCCCATATGTAAGTAAACTGTAAGCTTTGTTGTTGCTAGGACTAATATATATATATATATATATATATATATATATATATATATATATATATATATATATATATATATGTGTGTGTGTGTGTGTATGTGTGTGTGTATATATATATATATATATATATATATATATATATATATATGTATATATATATATACATATGTATATATCTGGGTCTACTGCTTTTCATCGAATACCATGTATTCGAAAAAGAGCAGTAGACCGCTCAGTTACGTGAAAGTGCACTTATTCGAAAGTGCACTTTCACGAACTCAGTTTCTATGAATGGATCGCACCACAGTGGAGGACAGCAGGAAAACATGCTATGTCCTCCACTGTGGTGCGGTAGTTACCGACCTTAGGGTTAGGGCGCGGGTCATGGTAAGGGGATAGCTAGTAGGGCTATCCCCTTACTATGACCCGCGCCCTAATCCTAAGGTCCATGACTACCGCACCACAGTGGAGGACAGGCTATCCTCCACTGTGGTGCGGTAGTCACGGATCTTAGGGTTAGGGCGCAGGTCATGGTAAGGGGATAGCCCTACTAGCTATCCCCTTACCATGACCTGCACCCTAACCCTAAGGTCCGTAACTACTGCACTAAACTCAGTAGTAGCCCGTTCATTGAAGCGGGTTTTGCAAAAGTGCACTTTCGATTAAGTGCACTTTTGCGTAACCCAGGGTCTACTGTGTGAGTTTGAAGAAGTGTATTTTCGAACTTATACAGTAGACTCATATACACATATATATATATATGTATATATATATATATATATATATATATATATAGATATATATATATATATATATATATAGATATAGGTGTATATAGTAAGAAGAATCACCTGCTTGGTAAAGACTTTACTGAATTGTATAGTATGTATAAGACATCTTTTTATTCTGTCTTTCAGTTTGTTAATGATTAAAGTACTGATTTTCTCACCTTTTTCCTCTAGCACAGATCTAGCACACCCTGAACTTCACATCTGTGCATTAACAATAAGTGTGAAGTGATGGAGCTCTCAGAATACGTGTCCAAGGAAGGTGCAAACCTAACCTTGAGCAGCACTTTATCATCACCAATAATGATACTGCAGTACAAACAGAAGATTATCAACTTCAACAATTGGCTTAACTTCCAGTGTCATTCAGAGGGGGTTGATTATTATATGTATGCCTGGGAAGACATGGTAGACAATCTTAATTGCTTTGCCAGGGATGGCCTGCTTCTGTCTCCTCATGGCTTCCATATATTGGCTAAAATCTTGCCTATCACCATAGTGCCTTTTTTAGGCAATGTCAGTCCTCAAAAGCTTCCAGTATAATACAACAGAATATGGATAACATAAAGGTATTTCTGCTCAACACCAGGAACCTTAACAGTGGTGGCATACACATCCACTCAGGAGATCTAAAAGTCTTTTGTGACATAAACAAAATATGTTGGAGGTACAGATATGTATCCCATAGAATACCACTTCTTTGGAATTGCCTTCATCTTCACATAAAGCAAAGTACTTGTCTTACACTATTCAAACATAATCTGGATGAATGGATGGGTAACCACAAACTGCCTCCTGGTTTAGCTCTCGTCCTTCATGGATGGGGCAACATATAAATGTTATGATCATGTCTGGGTTGTTCTTAAAATATAAGGGCAAAAACTTCATGGGGATATATAGCTAGGTTTCTAAAGATCCTGATGTAAGTGCCTATGAAGCTATGAACATGCCACAAAGCCTCTATGTAGCCACTTCTAAGCTTTTCTATTAACTGTGTATGTTAGTGAGTTCTTTAAAAGCAAAAAAGGTAAAGGAAGAACCTGAAAGGATGTTAATCCAGTGACTCACACTAACCATGAGTATCAATAGATTTCCCATTGTTGAGTTGGCATAATTAGTTCATTAAAGTATTAGCATATTTATCACAGTTAAGTGTATATACTCCCCAAACCCCTCAATGAACAAATACATTACTCACTTTTGAATATAGTGCATTCAAAGTATCTGCATGAGCAATTATCTAAAAATTACCAGTTAATGAGAATGCATTAACAAGCCATTCAACAATTACCCTCACAAGCTATGACTTGTGACTTTAAAATTACCCAAAAATAATACAGCAAGGGGAAACTATTTCTTCCTTTAATAAACTAATATTTAACAACAGTTGTTTATTTATTAGTTTTATTTTGAATCTCTTTTAAAGCTCCTCCTTGTCTTTACAATATATTTAGCTATTTGTCCCAATAGATTCAGACTACTTACTTTTAACATGTTTTTGCTTCCTTTTAATTTTGCATTAATCCATATCCTTATCAAGCACTTTTGTTTCAGTGCTTCTTCTTCTACACTGCAGACACTCAATATTTTCTTGTGAGTTAACTTAAGACACTTAAAAACATTTCCTTCATACCGTATCATGTTTATACAACAGAGAATTTTATCAACCAGCAATGAATTATGCAGTTCTTCAATCTCGCATTCTTCAGGTGTATGCCTCAGTTCAGTCACGTTGGCATCAGTAGATTTTTGTGGCCCTTAATGTTCAATGAAATATCAGTTATATAATAAAATAAATGTGACAAGCATTTTTAGGATCACATAATGTTTAAATCTATCATTAACATCTTCCATATCAATCTGCTGTTCTTTAGTAAAATTAAATGTTAAACACCAGCATGCCAATATGCCAAAAAGTTCGACTTGTACCTTCTTAGTTTTCTTTACTATGCCAGAAGCAGTGCTGAAAAGATGACATCCCTGCAACTATTGCTTCTATGTTCAAATTGCCTGCGGAACAAAAGGCTGCTGATGGTGCAATTGGAAGGATAGATAGATATGATGGTGATTTTGTAACCGTAAAAAACAAAAGTGGTATCTAAAGCTCTTTTGCTGTGAAGCCCCAAAGTTTTTCCCTGTACTGTCAAAAAGTAACATGTTCATCCAATTTAATTTCAGTGTTATTTTTGCTCTGTTGCTTGTTCATTGTGTAATTTCCTTGTTTTTAAAATAATTCCTTGTTTTGTCATTTGATTTACTTTGTCCATATGGCACTTTTTTATTGCATTTCTTCTGTCACAAGTATACTGAGTAATTATGTAATTTTATTCACTTGTTTAGTCTAAGGTCTTTACTCATTTCAGCTTTCAAACTTCTGTTGCTGAAAGGTGATTTAATTTCTTTGCACCATTTCTTTTTGTCCATTTCCACCTACTTGTAGTATTGTGACTGAAGAATATACCTTACAGCAATATGAATGATGTACATATATAGCTCTGTATACCAGCCAGTAAGGGTCAAACTCACAAGTACTACTCTGTTCTGACAGCATGTGAATTTCAAGATCATTCTGATATACCATAGGACTGCCACATTGACAACAAAACACAGACACACAAGTAAGTTCTGAATATGCATACATTCCGTTTATTAACATAGCAGCAACTGGTGAAACAGGAAAAACATGTGACATTCACAATGCTGTTTATTGTTATGGGTACTGACTCTTAAAGCAGTAGTGTACTTTAAACATTTGTTTTATTTTGACCTAAAATGCTGCATTTTACTGTGTTTAACAAATATTATACATTACAATAGACTATTCTATCGCACCCTTCTCCATGGCTTCCTCTGAAAATGAACCTCGACCGCATGCAGTGGAATAATTATCAAATTATAAGTAAAAAATCAGGCGACACCCAAAACAAAAGGCAAACCTGTATGCAAGGCACACAGTACTTGATCTGCAGCTTCTGATTTCCTGGAATAATTATTTAAAATGTTTGAATGCATCAGTATAGAAAATTTGTTAATAATTAAAAAACTATGTAGGAAAGGATTCATATCTGAAGGTGATTTGAGAGTTGTTGATAACAAGAGGAAAGCACACTAACTGCATCTGTATGTAATGCAAGGGGGTGGACTGGGATTGTTTGGAAGTTAATTTGGACATGACATGAAATTCATACCTGTGCACAAGCACACACCCACACACAAAACAATAAAAGCTATCCCAATTGTTCACATTTATTCTATGTAAAGGTTTTGGTGTTTTGGGCTGACAGACTTCAAGGGAAGAATACAATAGAAGAGAACTTATTTCTTTTAATGTCGAGTCATTTATATTCCCACCAATCAAAAGTTTATTAGTTAATCACCCAGTGGAACAAAAGGATTAAAAAGGATATTATTGTGAGTTCACTTGAAACAAATATGTACAATCTAGGTCATCATTTGATACACATGGAGGTTCATTATTACATTTAAAAAGCAATTTTAGATTATACTTTAAGAAATCTGAGATATATTTCCCCACTTTTATAATTTCTGCGTAAATGTAATATAAATGTCCAATAAAAAGAGTAAATTCATTATTGATGACATTCTTTAAAGTAGCGTGATTCAGAACTGGAACTTTTAGTATGTTTAATATCACCCATATTTTTAAAGGGCCTATACATTTGTCAAATTTCACTTCAGCACCCTAATATTTGTTTCCTTTCATCTTTTTTCTGTTTAAATTATTTAATTTTACTCATTAATCTGTTTTATGTTTTTCATGCCCATCAAAAATATAAACATAAATATCTCAGTCTTGGAGTAGTTGATACATAATTTAAACATATTTTGAAAAGGTGCAGATAAAGCAAAATACTTTAAAAGACTGTGTTTCAAGAGAAAAGAATTCTCAAGTTTCTGAAAAAGAGGAAATACTGTGTTCTCTCAGGTCTGTGGTGGATGATGGATTTGAGCAGTATCATATTTGCAGGGATTTTGTGTAAAGCAAACAGAGGTGAGTGTGCAGCCTCCATTGTGTTAGTATAAACATCAGTGAGTCAGAAAGAATTGGTACTAGTTTTTAACGAAACACCAAACCTCCATGCTTTTCCAGGAATAGAAATTCTGTACTTATAGCAGGAGCATAACAGCGTACATAATGCTGTGGATCTTAGACATCTATATTATTGAACACAGAAGTTTCCAAACTTACTTAGGTGTACATTAGGTACAAAGGTCTTTACCACAACAACTATCTTGAAACTGAAGCTATTTTAACAATATTTGTAAAGCTGGTGAACACTCACTACCAGTCTCTAGGAACTATTTTCTGTTATAAAGGGTTTCTCAACATGTATCCTGACAAAACACAGTATAGTCAAAAATTATTTGTAAACTTGGGAGGCAAACTGGTGCAGTGACTAACATTGCTGTCTCATAACACTGTCTATGATTTAATTCATGGCTGCAGTGTTTTCTATTCTGTTTGCTATTTTTTAGCAAAATTTTAGGTGATTTGGACGGGAGCCATTGCTCAGCCACGAGAAACACTGGGCCAGATTCCAAAAGAGTTGCTCTCAGTGTAAGTGACTTACTTCTGTATAAGGCCAGTCCATAAACAAGCTTACTCTGTGGGCCAGATTCAAAAAGAGTTGTTCTCCAGTTAAGTGACTTACTTCTGTGTAAGGCCAGTCCATAAACAGGCTTAATGTCTGGACTAGATTCTAAAAGAGTTGTTCGCAGTGTAAATCTGCCCTGATTCTGAAAGACTTGCTCTCAGCGTAAGTAACATACTTATTTGTAAGACCAACCCATAAACAGGCTTACTCCATTGGCCAGATTCCAAAAGACTTGTTCTCAGTGTAAGTGGTGACTTATACGTATATGGTAGCGTTGTCGCCTCCTAGTAAGACGCTGTTCGGTTCTATTCTCAGTTAGAACGTCTTCTGTGTGGAGACATGCATGAATGGGCGTACCTTCATTGAAGGTTGTGCGTCAGAGCTGGCAACTCGGTATGTAAAAATCTACTGCCAATCATTAGCAGACCAGAGTTCCGCTGTGGCGACCCCTAACCGGGAAAAGCCGAAAGACACAAACAAACTAAGCTAACAATCAGCACTTACTCAACAAAATAGTTCTTATATACTGTTTCCACATTTCTAGCTCCCAAAGTATGAGAGGGAACCATACTTCTAGGACTGATAGGCACAGCACAGTCTGATATGTTTGCATAACCAGTATATGAAGATTAGCAAAAGAGAACACATATCAAATATTGCATTACTAATGCAAACACTCTAATAATCATCAGCTAAGTTAGGGAATCTTAACTAATCTTATTACATTCTCCGGGCAATGTAGCAGCTCGCCCAACATACACTTTACATAAGGTACTTCACTAGCCCTTCTGGTTCCATCTGAACTGATATAATTTAAGAACTTCTGCTTTATTGTTTAGCATTTAATTTGCAGCTTTAGTTCACGTGTGGTTTATTTATTTATTTTTTTATTTTTATTTAAAAGTGCTGTGGGTAATGGTTTTTTTTTAGTTTCTTGAAAAGTGATTCTTTGCTCCTCAGCAAATCAAAGTAATTTTAGATGTCAACCATCTAGCAGTCTTAACATTTTTTTTTTCTGTTCCAACATTTTTCTTGGAGGGCCCGCACTGGGATATATGTAAATGAGATGGAAAAAAGGTATTCTATGTGTCTGCTTTAATGCATTATAATAAATATGAATTCAGTTTTGGGTGACAAAATATTCTGTCTTTGCAAAATCTGCAGCATTAAAGTCAAAAACACTGACTATCCAGTTTGGGAATGGATACTCTAACCAAAGTCCAGATTACTGAAATACAGTTAATTCAGTCAACAGCAATGAAATGGGAAAGATCAGTGAGAGGTAGCTCACCCAATTAAATTAGGGCTGTTTTCATTATTTGTTGAAATCATAATGTTAACAGACTGAAATCAATCAGTAAGCTGTTACTAAAAGAATAACCATTAGTTCCTTGAAAAAAAATACTGAATTGTTTCATTACCATTCAGTATTATTCTGATCAGAGGATTGTCAGTATGCCATTCTTTATAATTTAACTTTTTTGTTCTGTACACTTTCAAATGCAATCTGGAACAAATGTGTTGTGAAAGCTTATCCAGGTGCCTTCATGAATACAAATCTTTTTGATACAGTAGAGAGTCAATTATTCGAGCCAATTGTGACCTAGGGTAGTTTGGATAATCCAACATATAATCGAAGCGGATAAAAAATTTCTAAAATCTTGTTTTTTCTCCACACATGGACTACACTTTTCAACCATTCAGTGATTTCAGTGGACAATGAAGAATAATCTGATGTTGTTAATCTTCATTCATTCCTTACTGATGGGCGTCGGTTCCATCCTCAGAACTGAGTCGGCCTTATAACAAGCTTGTGCCAGCCAAAAAATTCTCGAGCTAAGCTTTTACCCACAGTGCCCTTCTCCCTGTTACCTCAGATCAAGGGCTCAGGGCTGTTCCAGCCCTGCCATAAAACTTACCAAAACTGCCTGAACTGGGGCACAGCTAACTGATAGTTCATGGAAATACAGGGTACCTACCTGTTTCTCCACATTCACTATCTTATGTTCTTTTATCAGTTTACTCTGTTACCTGATTGTTTCCAGCCCCTTCATAAGAGCAACTAACAGGGTCTCTGCCCGCTTCGCTCCCCACCCTGCCCCCATTCCCTCCCACCCCCAGTGGTCCTACCTTTATTACACATGCAAACCCCACCCATCTTTCCAACAGCCAACCATGGCACTAAACCCAACACTACCTCCTCCATCTTCCCACTACTATCACTCCTCCTCGGCTAACATGTATAAGCATACCATACCTATGCTCACTGCATGCACATCTTACATCCTACCAAAACTCCATCATTCCCCCACTCAATCACTACCACTGTACTACTACTTACACCACCACTTATGTCTAACCCTCACTCAGCTCCCCTTCCACCTACTCAAGAACCATCCCTATGCACCCCCCACATATTCTATCAACTATATTACTCAAACATAAAGCATCCCTACAACTTAACATAGTAACCCTCCCACCATACCTATTACCCACAGAGCACAATCATAAAGTTTCCCTAATAAACAAACACATTCAAAAACTGAGAAAACTAATAACCTCATGCATATCAAAACTAGCCCTAAGTGGAGACATCCACTCCAACCTCACTCCTCATAATCAGACTAGAAACCACAACTTCTCCCAAATCACAGCCAATAAAAAGCCAAGTGACTTCCTTCTACTAAGCCTAAATATTAAAAGTATATCCAACAAAGTCCATGAACTCCATGCCACCACAGACTTGTACTCCCCAGATATAGTCATCCTGACAGAAACCTAGATAAAACCTCACATTATCAGTGAGCAAATCTCCATACTAGTTATGACATACTAAGAGTAGACCAGCTAAACAAGAAAGGAGGCGGTATAGCTATAATATTTAAACAGCATCTAAACATCCAGATCTTAAAATCATCAGCTCCACAAATAGGCAATGAAGAAATAATATATACCAATCTCAAAATAAAACCATCAACATAATTGGATGCTACTTCCCACCTGGCCAAAACATCCCTCCACTAGAAAACCTTCTCAGCTGGTCTACCCACTATCTCCCCCAAGAAACTATAATTTTAGTTTATTTCAGTACTGACTGCCAGTCCTGTTCTGGCAACCATCCAACCCATCATCTAAATCCTCATGGCTTCACCCAACTAGTCCAGTCGCCAACCAGGATAAATAAAAACTCCAACAAGCACATTAACCTGGATGGGATACTAGTCAGTAAGAGCCCCCAGTCATATATAACAGGCTGCTTATCAGATAGCCTCAGTGATCACTCCCAAACATTCCTACTCAAAAAACACCTATACCAAGCTAAACCTGTCATCTACTGTCAAATACGTAAAAAACTAAACTTTAACCCACTCACATTCATCTCATCCCTCAAAGAATGTAACTGGCATCCTCTAAAGTACCTCCGTCTTGATGACACAGTTGAATTTTTAATACTACCTTCCTGAGCATCCTTAATTACCACACCCCCATAAGACTTTCCAGAACCAAAGCACAACCCTCCCCATGGCTGCAGAAAACCACTAAGTCAGAAATGAAAAACAGGGATAAAGCCTGGGAGCACTGGCACAAAACCAAAACCCCCTCAACTAGACAGAAATTCCTAGAACTACGCAATAGAGTCAAAAAAGCTAATAAAACAGGACAAATTCCAATACTACCAGTCTGCCCTAGACTCCTCCCAACACAACCCCAAACAATTCTGGTCCTCCATAAACTCCATCCTCCACCCAGGTAAAGTCAGTACCCCTCTTCCTAATATTCCTCACTCCTCCAAAAATATTGCTACCTCATTCAACACACACTTCACACAAACCATACTATCACTAGCTAAACAACACAACCCCCCCCTCCCCTCCATCCCACACCTTCAACTAGTAATCTCTCCACTGTCTTCTCTTTTTCTCCTATTCCTACCTCCAACATAAAAAACTCTTAACGAAACTTAAGCCCACCAAATTAGCAGCAGACAACCTCCCAAGTGAATACCCACAAATAGCAAATGATGCTGTGGCCTACCCAGTATCCATCTTGATTAACCAATCTCTGTCAGAAAGTTACGTTCCCACACTGTGGAAAGTATCACATATAATTCCCCTCCACAAAGGCGGCCCCTCCACAGAACTAACCAACTATCGCCCCATAGTTATTCTCTCTCCACTCTCCAAAATACTAGAGAGATGCACTCACTCGCAGGTCTCAGACTACCTCCTTACTAACAACCTCCTTTCCAATACTCAACATGGTTTCTGACCAAACCATAGCACCACCACTGCCTTACTCTCCTTTACTAACACTATCTTTCAGCATAGAAACAATGGCTATCTCTACTCTGCTACTTTCCTAGACCTATCTAAAGCATTTGACATGGTCCCACACAAACAATTCATCTCTGTCCTCAATAATTTATCCTTCTCTCAATCAACCACCAACTGATTTCAGAGTTACCTGTCTGACTACCAGCAATCCATTGTATGGCAGAATGACATATCTCCCCAACTACCTGTCTCTATAGGGGTTCCCCAAGGATCCATCATTGGACCCCTACTCTTCTCTGTTTTCACCAATAATCTAGCCTCTGCCACCAAACATGGCGCACACATACAATACGCAGATGACTCAACCATCATCTGCTCAGCCCAGTCCCTACCCAAACTGCAAAAAGTCACACAGGAAGCCTTTTCCTCTGTTGAAACTTGGTTATCCGATGCCCAATTAATACTCAACCCAAACAAAACTAAACTAGTTATCTTCCAACCCACCAAACATACTCAAAACAACTCTCACTTTAACATCACAGCAAAAGACAACACCACTATACACCCAACAGAACACACCAAATTGCTAGGAGTGGAAATAGACAATAAACTAAAATTTGACATTCACATATTCATGACCATAAAAAAGTCCACAAAAAACTAGGAGCGTTATACAGAAATAAGCAACTTCTCACCAAAGCAGCAAAGATTTCAGTAGCAAATTCCCACTTTATCTCCACCCTACTTTATGCCTCTCCAATATATACCAACCTAAGGCAAGCTAGAGATCTGCTACAACAAAATCCTCAAATTTGCCACAGGGGCATCCTACCGTAGTCACCACTCTCTCTCACTTGCTGAACTGGACTGGCTTGAACTTCCTCACCTCCTTCAATGGTATCAACTCACACTCACCCACAAACTAGTAAACCATCCACTAAATGTCCTATCCCTGCAGAATCTACTCCAACCCTATCGCACCACCAGACCACTAAGATCCAGCAACAAAAATCACTTGCAGGTCACTAAAGCCAATAACTCTGCTGGAGAAGCACTATTCTCTTGCGCCGTAGCCAAATTATGGAACTCCCTCCCACCCACAATTACCTCCATACCATTATGCACCCACTTCAAAACTTTACTAAAAGCGCACCTAAAAACATGCTGGCTATGCCCTTGCAACTCCCACTCTAATATCACCCACCCCATCCACCCACTACCTTTCTTTCCACCCCCACTAACTACCTTGATTATAGCAAGCTTGGATACTCATAAGCCTAACTACTTATTATACAGCAGGAAATTCTTATTGTAACAATTGTTAATGCCTGTTATGTACTTCTCAGATGATAAAGATTCTAGTTGTCTACTGATGTACTATGTTCTTCATCTGTAACTGTGTTTGTAATTGTTAATTGCTATGTTGATCAAATTGTTAATTGCTATGTAAATCCAATGTAACTACTGTCTGTATATTTTAACTGTTTAGCTTTTCTCCCCAGGCCTCCACTGAAAATGGACCTACATCCAGTTGGACACTCCTGGTCAACAAATGTAAATAAATAAATAAAATTGTCACGTTGCCGTAAAGCTGTGTCAAACCAGCTCTTAGCTAAGTACTTTGAGAATTTTCAAATTACTTATTATATTCCTGATATTTTTCTTCCCTACTATATTGCTAATTTATCCACTTTCTTACTATTTTTCTGATTGTTGTTACTGTATTTTTCCTACCATTTAGGTAATCTTAAGTACCATTGTTGGTATAGGCCCTTTCTCCCCTCTACCTTTGTGGTAATTCTCTTCAAATACCATGGTTACTATTTCCCTTTCCCCTTCTTTCTTCCTTCTAAAAAAAAAAAAATCAAAAGAAAATCCTTGCTAACCTTTGATTAATGTTTTTATCTTGTAGTAGTTGTTAGTGTCTTTAGTACCATGTCAGAAAAGAAAGGAGCTTCTGGTTTCAAACAATGTGACCAGTGCAGCCGAAAACTACCAAACTCAGACTCCCATGACTACTGTGTGTATTGTCTGAGTGTCCCTCACTTGTTTTTTAAACCTCCTTGCTCTGTTTGTAAAGGATTTAGTTCAAGAACCCTTAACGAAAGGAAAAACAAGCTAATCCTGAAGGGTCTCCTTAAGAAACCCTTCCCAGAGGCTATTTCTGGGTCGGAGGGCTTACCCCCTCCCAGTAAAGAAAGTAGAAAGAGACCTCACTCGGTTTCTTCATCACATTCAGGTGACAAAAAACAGGAACCCAAGCAAAAACTTCCAAAATTGTCAATCTCAGGACCTAAATTGACTTCTGCAGCACTGTCTTTGGTTCCAACCACGGTGCCATCTTCAAAAACTGTATCTTCAGCGCCAGTTACCACGGTACCGATTGTGTCTTTGATATAGACTGTACCAAGACTAGTAGTTTCTACCTCAGTGCCATCATCTATAACTTTAACCCCGGTACCATCCACTGCACCGACCTTGACTGTGACACCAATACTGCCTTTGATTACTGCTCCAGGAGTTTCTGTACCAACTACACATGTCTGTACCCACGAGACTTTGGTGTCATTGGACCATGCAGCTAGGACCCGATAAGCACCCAGGGTGGATCCTTTCTTTGGGGAGCAATTCAGTCCTTTTTTGGAAAGACCTGACTCCCCGTTGGGGATATCAACACGATCAACCTGGAGCCTCTCAGAATTGGTACTGTGCGTTTTGTGGATCAGCTGCTGATGGCAAGAGGGATTACAGCACCTTCCAAAAATCCCTTCCCTATAGGAGTTGGGAGTCTTTCTCCATGGACTCCAGCATATTCTCCTCCTTTGACCTGTGTGCAGGTATCGAAGCCCCTGGAACAGATGCCCTTATCTGCACCCATTGCTTCGGTCCTACTCGTGGACCTCACCGTAGTTCCAGAGCCAACCCTTTGGCCTTCAAGTTCAGTCAGAACCGAGCCTTTCTCATTATCATGACTGGACTGTGGGCACTGTTGTTCCTAGCATGGCTCCGATTTTTTTCTATGGCGCCGTCTACGGTCCCAGGAATTTTAATGGTACCAAGTCCTCTTGAGACTCCGTCCTTGGGAGCTGGTCTGTTGGAGCAGAGTGTGACCCTGGTTTCGAGGTTGTCTTTTTCGGTTCCAGGCTCCCATCCCTCTTCGGGCGGCCCAGCTTTCTAGGCAATGGAGAGGGCCCTTTCCTCTGTAGGCAAGCCGTTGGCATCAGAGTATCAGCTTCCCTTTGAGCCACAGCTGACACAAGCCACCGCTTCAGGACATTGAGCACAAGAGCCTCAGGATACCTTACTGCAGGGTGCATTTTCTTTGGAGTCCTCTTCAGAAGCCCCCACTGAAGAGGTGACGTGCAAGAGGAAGCACATAGACTCCCCCAAGGAGTCTCTCACCAAGGACACGGACTATGATGAAGGGGAGGGGTCCCCATGGTCACCCCTGATGATGTCTCCTTTGGAGACATCCTTGAAACACTGAAACAGAGGGGTGAGTGGAAGGCCACCAACCCTTCCTCCGAGGAGCCTGTGCTCCTGCAGGCTTTTTGTGCTCAAACTTATACTTCCTGGGTGACCTCGCCTGCAGATGAACTCATTCAGCTCATCGTACAGCTTGCATGGAAGAGTCCTAATACCACTGAACCAGTCCTGTGGAGACCAGATAAGATTCTATCTCCACCTGAACAACACCCACACAGGTCCAAGGGTCTTACAGTAGATGCAAAGGTAGTGGCGGCTGCCACAAAGAAAGAGCTTGCAGAAGAAAGTGAGACTGTCCACCCACCAAACAGGGAGTCTCGGGTGGTGGACAGGTTAGGGAAGCTAGTCTTTGTGTCATTGACCTTCACTGTTATGTCTTTGAATTATCGGCCACACTTCACCTTCAGAGAGACTTAGTCTCTGAACTGTCCGAAACTTTAGCAGGAGCAGTATTTGACGAGGTACACAACAAAGTTGCCTCACAGCTTGCTACCCTGGAATCCATATCCAACTCCTCCATGCGTTTGATTTCCCATGCCACTGAAGAAGTGGCCAGAGCTCTGGATTCAGGTGTTGTTATAAGCCTGGATGTGCCCCTGTGACTTTGTGGACCCTTTCAAGTCTTCCTTTCTTAATGCTCCAGTGGAAGCTTCTTCCCTTTTCGGCCTGAAAGTGAAAGACACATTGGGCAGGTGTGAGAAGGATGGCAAGACCCTGTCTGCTATGGGCATGCGTTTTTCCACCCCTCAGTGTCCCTACTCTAGGAACCAGAGGAGTGGAAAGATGTGGCATAATAAATCGCAGGGTCCTTTCCATGACACACGTGGTGAGTATACTCCCCAGGGCAGAGGGGGTAAATCATCCGGAAGGTGCCCCTACAAAATCAGAGGGAGTCAGCGTAAACAGGGCTCCAGAGAGTCTTTGTATGGTCAGCCCTTTCAGCGTTCCCTAGGAGCGGCCTGATTGCTTTCCTCTGGAGGCAGTCAGGGATGTCTCTCCTTGCACCATTCTGCCTGGCTAACACTAACAACAGATTTATGGGAGCAACGGATCATAACCAGAGGATATCCCATCCCATTCAAGCTTTACCCAAAATCATCAAGACGAATTCCTGATGTTCCACCCAGTCAAAGGGAATCAGCAGTGCTAGAAATTCAAAAGCTGCTTCAAAAAAGTCATCCAGACAGTCCCACCAGACCAGATAGGATCCAGATGCTACTTAAGATTCTTTTTAGTGCCAAAAAAGACAGGGGTATCGAGACCAATTCTGGATCTCAGCATCCTAAACAAATTTGTCAAACAGGAAACATTCCAGGTGGTCACAGATCAGTCTATCCTTCCATTTTTGGAAAAAGATGATTGGATGTTAAGAGTATTTCTTATGTGTACTTTGTCTAGGTCTTTGTGGTTTAGGAAGGTTACATGTAAGTGCTTCAGTGTATATGGGTCTATATGTCTGCTTTGAATTGTGCATGATGGGGTGCAGCATGTGTACTACTGACAACTTTACTGACATTAAGAGTACTTTTATGTGAGAGCTTTGCCTCCAGTGACGTTGTGTAAATACATCTCTCACATACCATATCAGTTTGTTTGAGAATTAACTGGTTGTCATATCACATGAGGCAATTTCTACATTACAAAAAAAGTTTGCACGGAAGCAATTGCACGGCTCAAAGGAGCAATAAATCAAAAAGAAAACAAGAGCCAGCAAAACGAGACCCAATGGAGATGCTATTTTATTAAATAGTACACAAGGACAGCAAATTAACACAAACCGGTTTCGGCTGGTAATCTGTACTCAGCCTTCTTCAGTGTGAAATGAGCATAGTCAAAGCTGTCAGTTAAATAGACTGCAAACAAATGTGATAGGTTAAAACTAAAACTTGTCATTCAACCCGGGTGGGAAAAGACCACCCAACTTCACAATCCATTTTTTCTCTTTGGAATTTAGTAATGAGTGCCAACCCATTTTATTTGATTTTTTGCCACGAATCATGTCAATAATAGTGAACATAAAGGAAGCTGAGGGGTGTGATAGCTGATGTTTAAATAAAGCATTGTTGATTCTGCCTTTTTTGATGTTACTAATGTGTTCTGAAATTCTCAATCTGAGGGGCCTTGAAGTCTGACGTACATAAAAGGCCCCACATGAACATGTGGCTAAGTAAATAAGCCAATCTGAACTACAATTGACAAAAAACTTGATATCATATACGATAGAAGAATTCCTACTAGTGAATTCTTTTGTTTTTGATATCTTGTTACAATTAATACAATGTCCACAGGGGTGACATCCCATAAGAAGGGATCCAGTAAGGGTAGTTTGAATCGGTTCAGCGTTATCTAAGTCATGTCCATGTTTGTAGTGGTTGAAGGTGCTGCCAAGATTTCTACCTTTTCGAAATGAAAAAAGACATCGGTTGGGGACAATGGTGGATAAATCAGTATCATATAATAACAAATTCCAATGTCTTTGGATACTCTGGATAAGGTTGTCCGAATTTCTGCCATATGTGGTGATAAACCTGAGGGGTTGGGATGAAGGGCTATAATTAGTCTTATATGTTAAAAGATCTTCCCTATCCATGTTACCCACTTGGTGTATGGCATTAAAGACATGGCCCATCTTCTAGCCCCTAGTCCTAAAACGATGAATGAGGTCTTTACTTTGTTCACTATAGGATGTATTATCAGAACACATGCGTTTTAATCTGATAAATTGAGATTTGGGTATGTTCTTACAAATGTGTGGGGGATGGAAACTGGAGGCATGTAGTATAGTGTTATATTCTGGATGTTTCCTAAAAACTTTAGTCCCTAAGGTATGATCGGGTAATCTGTTGATGGATGGAAACATCTAAAAATGTAATGTTGTTATAATCATAGTGTAAAGTAAAATGTATGCCCCATCGGTTGTTATTAAGATATATTAGGAATTCAAATAACCCTTCAAGATCTCCCTTCCATACTGCCCAACAATCATCAAGGTATCGTCGCCAAATATCAAGATGTTCCAAGTATGTGTTGTTACTGCTGTTGTAGATCAAATCCTTCTCCAAATAGGCCATAAAAAGATCAGCATAGATGGGCGCGAAGGAAGAGCCCATGGCGGTACCTTTGGTTTGCCAGTAGCAGACGTCTTGATAGAAAAAAACATTGTTTGTCAGGACATAGGATGCCATATCTAATAAAAATTCATTAAATTCACATGAGTATAGTCCAGAAGTTTCCAACCAGTATGATAAGGCTTCTAATCCACCGGAATGGGGGATGTTGGTATATAGGGCACTTACATCTAAAGTGCACATACGCCAGTCAGGTTCCAGTTGTGTATCGGAAATAATCTGTAGAAAGTTGGTTGTATCCTTTAGGCGTGAACGAATAAATGGTAACAAGGGTTTCAATTTATCAGTCAAAAACAGTGAAAGAGGTTCAGTAAAGTAACCCCTGCCTGATACAATCGGTCTCCCTGGTGGATGTGTGGGGTCCTTGTGTATTTTGGGCAAGAAATATATGTACTGATTGGATGAATCGTGAACTAACAATTGATGCATGAGATTAGCATCAATGATAGAAGCATCTTTGGCATGTGAAAGAAATTCTGCAATTTCTTTTGAAATCTGGATGTGGGATTTATAATCATTTTGGCGTAATATTTTTCATCAGATAGTTGCCTGAGAGCTTCTTGATTGTAATCATGCCAATCCAGGACCACAACAGCACCCCCTTTATCTGCTGAGATAACTACAATGTTATGATTGTTTTGTAAATTCTTGATCGCTTGTTGTTCTATCATTGTGATATTATTGGATCGGATATCAGATGCAGAGTGCACGTAATGGAGATCCTTTAAAACATTATTTTAAAACTGAGAAACAACGGGATGCATGGGTGGGTTGAATTGAGATTTATGATAAGTGAATTTCTGTGAAACATCAAAACCATTAGTACAACCAAAAAATAATCTTAGATTAAGCAATCTGCAAAATGATAACACATCAGTAACAACACATACTTGGAACATCTTGATATTTGGCGACAATACCTTGATGATTGTTGGGCAGTATGGAAGGGAGATCTTGAAGGGTTATTTGAATTCCTAACATATCTTAATAACAACCGATGGGGCATACATTTTACTTTACACTATGATTATAACAACATTACATTTTTAGATGTTTCCATCAACAGATTACCCGATCATGCCTTAGGGACTAAAGATTTTAGGAAACATCCAGAATATAACACTATACTACATGCCTCCAGTTTCCATCCCCACACATTTGTAAGAACATACCCAAATCTCAATTTACCAGATTAAAACGCATTTGTTCTGATAATACATCCTATAGTGAACAAAGTAAAGACCTCATTCATCGTTTTAGGACTAGGGGCTAGAAGATGGGCCATGTCTTTAATGCCATACACCAAGTGGGTAACATGGATAGGGAAGATCTTTTAACATATAAGACTAATTATAGCCCTTCATCCCAACCCCTCAGGTTTATCACCACATATGGTAGAAATTCGGACAACCTTATCCAGAGTATCCAAAGACATTGGAATTTGTTATTATATGATACTGATTTATCCACCATTGTCCCCAACCGATGTCTTTTTTCATTTTGAAAAGGTAGAAATCTTGGCAGCACCTTCAACCACTACAAACATGGACATGACTTAGATAACGCTGAACCGATTCAAACTACCCTTACTGGATCCCTTCTTATGGGATGTCACCCTTGTGGACATTGTATTAATTGTAACAAGATATCAAAAACAAAAGAATTCACTAGTAGGAATTCTTCTATCGTATATGATATCAAGTTTTTTGCCAATTGTAGTTCAGATTGGCTTATTTGCTTAGCCACATGTTCATGTGGGGCCTTTTATGTAGGTCAGACTTCAAGGCCCCTCAGATTGAGAATTTCAGAACACATTAGTAACATCAAAAAAGGCAGAATCAACAATGCTTTATTTAAACATCAGCTATCACACCCCTCAGCTTCCTTTATGTTCACTATTATTGACATGATTCATGGCAAAAAATCGAATAAAACGGGTTGGCACTCATTACTAAATTCCAAAGAGAAAAAATGGATTGTGAAGTTGGGTGGTCTTTTCCCACCTGGGTTGAATGACAAGTTTTAGTTTTAACCTATCACATTTGTTTGCAGTCTATTTAACTGACAGCTTTGACTATGCTCATTTCACACTGAAGAAGGCTGAGTACAGATTACCAGCCGAAACCGGTCTGTGTTAATTTGCTGTCCTTGTGTACTATTTAATAAAATAGCATATCCATTGGGTCTCGTTTTGCTGGCTCTTGTTTTCTTTTTGCAATTTCTACATTGCCTCAGGATGCCCATATCCACCAAGCTGGTAATGAAGACAGTAGGAAAGTTCATATCCATGGCAACAGACCCTTTTTTTTAGTGATTAGACTGTTAGAGTGAGAATATCAGTCACTGTCAGGAGTATCCAGTTTGCAGCTTTGTGGACCGTGCTTGTCACTGCATACTAGTTGTCCTGAGTGCAACTATATATTGGGGAAATTTCAGTTGTGCTTTTACAGGAAAAATGTCACTTAAGGTGTCTGAGTCTGTAAAGAGCACTGCTAAACACTTGAGGGGAAACTAATATGTAGACCCTGAAAATTTAAGGAAGCAGATGTTCTGAAGTTAGAAACAAATCAAGCAGTACTTACTGAAAACAAAGAATTAGCTTGTCAATAATGATGAATGGTGTGGTTCACCTATAAGATGAAATGTTACTCAAAATGGAGCAAGAAACACAGAATGAAATCAGTCTGAATTTGAAAAAGTAACAGGAGATTACTTGACTGGCACAGAGTTTCACACATATGCTGCCAAAAATATCTAATATACCTTTGAACATTGCACCTCTACCTATGCTTGTAATGACCAAAGACCAAGAAGAATCCTTACCTCTTCTTATTTTGAACCAAAGCAGACATTCTTCTGAATTTTCCATTTGCCTTTGACCGGTTCACCTAAATATTCTACTCATGCAAGCTCTAAGACTCAGAAGGATGAAGCCATGACTGCAGCCGTTAGGACTTGGGTTCATTGAGTGACTTGACTGCTAGTAGAGTGAGGAATGACAAGGTTTTGGCTGAATTCATCTCTCGGGAGAAGAGTGAGAGGTTATGCTGGGGCTATGCCCACTATAATGGGTTCTAGTAAGTAACCAGAAGTTGATGATAATGATGTTAACCAATACAAAATGGCAGGTGGGGCCAAATAAGGAATATGTCACAGTGTAGAAGGGGTGTGACTCTCTCACAAAACATATTGCATGTCTATCTGTGCATACATCGCCCAGGACATCTAGTGTTAGGACTTACTGAGAAAAAATCCAGCTGACCACAATATGTTGTTCACCCTATTTTCCATCTCCTGTCCTTTGTCATTGGGCATTTCATAGTCTGGTAATCATGAGTCTTCCTCCTTGACCAGCTTAATAAAGGGAGATGTGGAGGATATGCCTCAGCTGCATAGGCATCATATGCCAGCAGTGGTTTGACCAAAAAATACATTCTGCTCATGAAAGGTACACCCTCAGTTATATGAAACAATGTGTTAGTGGTGAAAATTGATTTCTGAAAAAAAATTCTGCATGGTTTTATTTATGGTCTGGTAAACTACCTAGATCTTCTTAGTAAAAAAAAAAAAAAAAAGATTAAAATCTGGAAATAGTAAAGCAATCTCGGACTACTTACAAATGATGTACAGTGGCAAATGTTTTTGAAACAAATAAAGTACTGCACAGAAAGTTATGTATATAGGAAAAAGTCATTGTAAGAAAGGAGGAAGATGTAGTCTCATAAGTACTGACTAGTTGATATGCTTCAGAGTTCTGAGAAATGCATGTACTTAGTAACAATAGTGCTTGAGCTTACCCCATCGTTATTTCAGTTGTACTATGACTCTGGGTTTTCTCTACTATTATACTGTGCGCACTGATTTACTTATTGTTTTGTCATGGAGTTTGGATTACTTATTAAAACTGTTAAGTCATTTAAGCTGTTTGGGCTTTTTTATTTCAAATTATAACACTGAAAAATAATGAAACGGGATGTGAAAATCAAAGAAGGATCGAACAAAATTGAAGTGGAGTAAATTAACATTATTACTTGATGCAAGTAAAACTGTGTTTTATTAACTAAATTAATAAAATCATTCTTTGAATCACTTTAGATGTCATGTGAGCGAAGCATGAAAGGTTGTCTCAGTACTAACAGGAATATTTATAGGAAAATGCATGCCTCAGCAAATTATCAGAGGTAGTAATGTCCAGCTCAGATTACAGAAAAATAATACATATGTGAAAACAGTATTATATCATACATATTATGTCTATAAATAACTACTGACCCAAAGATAAACTGCATGGAAATTTGTTGGAAAATCTGAGAAATTGTTACATGATGAGCCCCTTGGGTAGGTCTACAACATAAGCTCCAGAATTTTCAGTTTAGCTATCATAATGTAAGCAGTCAAGAGTACAACACCAGCAATGTTGTTTTTTTTTTTTTTTTTATACTGTTATTCTTGAGCAGAAACCTACATTCCCGGTGTCTCTTAGGAAACTAGATGCGCAGAAATAAGTTTGTAAGGCATAATCTCAACATATTAGTAACAGGTAATGTAAATGTTTTACCATAAGTTAGAAAATATGATCAAAAAGAACACTGCTGCCTACATGGAACTGTTCACAGAAACCCTATACAAGCATGTTAACAGCTGCATAGAGACAACTGTACCCACCAGGAAGAAGTACAGAACTAACTCAAAAAACAAGCCACACTGGTAGAATCACAACTTCAAAAGGCTGTATAACAGAACAAAAAAAAATCATGGCAAAAATTAAGAAGTGTAGAACCCAGCAGGATAAAAACATTCTCTTAAAACTAAATAATCTACTCAGAGGACTAAGTCTACCAAAGCCCAAATATGAGTTAAATTCGGCCTCCCAGGCCAAGGACAACCACAAGGCATTCTTTAGCTATGTCTGCAACCACAAAGGCAATACGCAATTGTGTGCAGAGCTCATTGTTAATGGAACCGCTTATACTGAGCCAAAAGATAATGGCAAACCTACTGGAAGACCCCTCAGTCTCCCCTCAGGAAATATCATCAAATATAACTCCCCCTACTATTACTAGGGAACAGATCCTGAATGATCTCTCTAAGGCCAAGAACACTGCATCAGTGGGCCCAGACAATACTCCAGGATGTCTTCTAAATAGCATGAAACAGGACCTGAATTACTATTTAACCATAGCCTCCAAGCAGGTTTTGTGCCTCACAAATGGAGAACAGCAACAGTCATCCCTCTGCACAAAGGTGGGCCATCTACAGGCTCTGGAAAGTACAGACTCATAAGTGTCTCTAGTTTCCTATGCAAAGCCATGGAAAGAATTATCATGGAAATGATCAGTAATAACATAGGAAGCCTCCAAACACTGGACCCAACCCAATTTGGTTTTGTCAAGGGCAGGTCATACGTACTCAACCTGATGAACTTCTTTGAGAAGGTCACCAAAGCAATGGGATGAGAGCAAAATGGTTCACACTGCTTACCTTGACTTGACCAAGGCATTTGAAACAGTACCCCACTCAGGCATTGCTGATAAACTCAAGAGGTTAAGTATAAACCCTTATGTCACCCGGTGGATAGCCAGCTGACTCACAGACAAGACCCAGGAAGTTAGAATTGAGGAGTCCACCTCTACAAAGAGGCTGGTCTCAAGCAGAGTCCCTCAAGGATCAGTCCTGGGATGACTCCTTTTTGACATTTACTTCTCTGATGTCAAGCCAATGTCAATGGCCTCTGGCTGACCAAATTTGCAGACAACTGCAAATTAAGAGTTGTCATAGAATCCCCCACTGGCACTAATGTTCCCCAGGAAGGGTTGACTCAGACAAATAACTTGTGTCAGACCACAAGCTAAAATTAAATGCCAACAAAATGCATAATAGTATCCTTTGTGAAGTCATCCACCCCTGGTAATTATCATATTGAAAACATACCACTAAGAGTCAACCCAGTAGTCAGGGACTTGGGGACACACACAGACAGTAATTTACCTTTGACCAGCATGTGTCTACAGTAGTGAGGAAAT
The DNA here is from genome assembly GCF_019279795.1 of Protopterus annectens. Taxonomy (NCBI): domain Eukaryota; kingdom Metazoa; phylum Chordata; order Ceratodontiformes; family Protopteridae; genus Protopterus; species Protopterus annectens. Next base: position 589,513,133 of record NC_056750.1, read on the forward strand.
CATTCTATGTTGTGTAACTTATAAACAAAGGTATGGCATCTAGTTCCAAGGTGGTCATTGTTCCACTGTTTTCAGCATTCATCAGACATGTCATTAAGTACAGTGACCCCTTTGGTACATACCTAACCAGACACATCCAACAAATGGAACACCTACAGAGGTTCCTCACTAAAAGAATACAAGGTGTAAGTAGCTTGTCCTATGCAGACCACCTCAAAGCTCTATCCCTCTTTTCTGTCTCTTACAAGCTGTTGAAGGGAGATCTATGCCTGGCATTCAAGGATTGTCAGGCCCCATCCTGATGGACCTCCCGCATGTCTGTAAAACAAACAGCACCAGAATTACCCATTCTGAAGACGTAAACATTTCCTGTGATATAAATAGGACCTCCTGGAGATGCAGGTATGTATTCCACAGACTACCCCTTCTCTGGAAGAGGCTATCCATCCACATGAAACAGAGATCCTCCCCAACCCAATTCAAGTGTAACTTGTACAACTGGATGAGGAACAGGAAATTCATCCCTAGTTTGGCACCTGTGTCTCTAATGGACACAGTCTGTAAATGGCTCATGTCCAAGACCCCTGCTTGTAAATGTTTCATCTACCAAGCCCCTGCTTACCTTTATCAAGGGAACCAGAACTTGTCAGAGATTTGGGTTGCATGGCTAGGCTTAAAAAGGCCCTAGTGGTTGTTAGCCTGGGACACACCTACGAACCAAAGACTGTAAAACGTGTGATGATAAGAAATGTATAGCTGCTTTTTGTTTGAATTTACTATAAATATATAATGTTATTTTCACTTTAAGAAGTAATGTAGTAACATTGCCATTTTAAGAAGTACTGTATTACAAAGTACACTGAGCCTGTTTTACTACAAATTAAGATTAATCCTTACATTATTAAAGCTGCCTACAAGCATGACTGGGAAACCAGGGATGCACATTCTGATATGATGTCAAAACCAGGATTTTCTTCTGAAAATAAAACCAAAAATACAATTACAGTCAGAAAAACCAAGTCAAGTAGTATCCACTGAGCTCAGAGTAAGCCAATTTTTCCAAAATGTGTTGTTTTACCTTATAAATGTGGCAGTTTTACTGAATTTCAGCTGTTTAATCCTAGAAAGTTGAAGTTTGTTTGAATATGACAAAATGTATCCTACCAAGGCCTTTAGACTTCAAGAAGCCATTTGCTGGGCCATTATAGAGACAGAGGTTTAGCAGATAAGCTGGATAAAGAAACTAAATAAATTCAGGTAAGTACTTTATCTGCCATGAGCAATGAAGTAGAGGTAACACACAGTACATTTCATTCTCAGAAGGCCAAAAAGTTACATATATATAGCTAAAGGTGAAAATTATGAAGATTCTGTAGTTTGATAAAATAAAAGATTAAAAAAGAAGTGCAGTTAAGCTGGTTTTTATTGAAGTGTCTCAAAAAATACAGTTGAAAGTGAGTTTAACTTTGGGGGGAAAAACGATACAAAATGGCTACAGAGGCTGAATTAGTACAGAAAAAATGCTAATAAGAATATAGCAAATGTTTGTGAAGTAAAACAGAGAAAATGACAAGTTTAAAATAAATATACTAATTGATGAAAGGGATTTCATGTGGGCTGTTACCATGCTGAGTCAGAGCAGTGTTTAGCATGTGGCAGAAGGTGTATGAAGTAAAATAAGATGTGACACTGCTGTCATCTACAAAACAGTTATTAAAAGAAGAGGCTACTGAGAATAAAACTAAGAAAAATGTATTGGGTTCAATGACTACTGTGCCAAATCAGACTGGCCCGTAAAACTCCCTATTCAGAGAACTCGTGAGTTTACCATTGATACAAGGACCGATATGCTGTGATATCATGTGCTCCTTATAGAAACATCTTGAGGTATCCATAGTTGCATGAAACAGAGAAGTATGTATCACAGCAAGCAAACTCAAATGCACTGGTAAACATCTAGCCATGTCTGAGATATAGGAACACAAGTATGAGTTATGAGTTATGGATGTATGTGCTGGATGATCCATACATAAATAATTTATTCAGCAGAGCTGTGGCCTATGATATGGGGTGATTGCTGGAATAAAAGAAGTCCTTGTAGATGTGTCTGATGAAGCTGGTCTGTTTAACTGTAAACAAGCAAATATAAAGCTAGATGCTATCCCATATGCCTTGACTACATCCATGAGAGTGATGCTTCCTATGATGTTTATAGTATAGGGAGATCTTAAAAACAATGCAAGAAGTTAGAGTGATAACAGTGTAACTGGACCAGTAACCTAAAAACAAGGCTCACATAGTGGTAGTGTCCATGCTGTAACAAAATGACTGAACAGCCCAGAGTCTGACCATCAACAACACTTTAACAGAAAAACAACAGAATCGGTCAAGTGCTTTCATTCTTGTCTTTTAGGACTTCTTCAGAACCATGAAAACCATAAACCCTTCCTCAGTAAATAGTACAAAATGCTAGTCATGTATCTGTTAAATTCTTCTTCTTCTTCTTCTTTTGGCTTTTCCTGGTTAGGGGTCACCACAGCGAATCACCTGTCCGCTTATGATTGGCAGTGGAATTTTATGTTGTTGCCAGCCCAGTGCCCAACCTTCCACAGAAGGCACGCACGCACACACACACACACACACACACACACACACACACACCTAGGGCCAATTTAGAGTGTCCAATCCACCTACAGCATGTCTTTGGGATGTGGGAGGAAACCAGAACACCCAGAGGAAACCCACGCGACCACAGGGAGGACATGCAGACTTCGTACAGAAGGCACCCCAGCCAAGGATCGAACCATAGAACCTCTTGCTGTGAGATGACAACACTAACCGCTGCAATGTATATGTTAATTAAAACTCTTAAAAATAAAGTACAAACACAAAATTAAAAAGATGCACAACATCAAAAAAATTCATAAAATCCTTGCTCATTAAAAATACTTGTTTGGCAAAATCAAGATACAAAGCACCTTACTTTGTTAAAAAACATAAATTACTTAGGTGATACCCAGGGCTTTTAATTTCAAAACAGGTGCAATAGATATATTTTCATTTATTCCTGGGAGCATAGTGGCGTTTAATCTAAATTACCAATGAAGTTCACTCCTCTCCCCTCTAATTTGTTTTCCAAGAACCCACCCCTGTATCCCTTACCAACTAAACCTAATATACCAAAATGTAACCTTTTACACTGGGGAAGCTTAATAATGAAAGATATAGTCTATTTATACTAAGGCTTTGCTCCCATACTGGTCAATGCTAAAATGTTTTCCCCATTAGATGCCTCAAGTGGGTTTTGGCAATACCCCTCGGAAAAGATAGACAAAAGCTGACAACCTTCATTACTCCATTGGGAAACTGTTTTAAGAGACTGCCACGTAGTATAACTTCAACATCAGAAACATTTCAATGTGAAATGAGTGATTTCTTGAAGTGATATGAAGGTGGTGTTGTCATGGATGAAATACTGGTGTCTTGTCCTGATAAAGAGACATATGACTTTTCACTCCAAACTGTCAAGAATTCAGGTTTGAAGCTGAGTAAAGCCAAATGTTGCTTTGGAAAATCTGGGTTTCAATTTTTCAGTCACAGCATAAGTTCTAGTATACTCTGACCAGATATAAGCAAGATAAGGGCAATAGCACAGATTAAAAAAGTCCAACATGTATAATTGAGCTTTAACAAGCCCTAGGGATGATAACGCGTCTTGGGGAAGTTTGTGCCAGACCTCTCTATTGTGCTGCATTTACTGACAGGCTTGTTATTGAAAGCTGTGTCCTAATCATAGGAAGTTGCTTAAGACTAAGCCTTCAGCAGAGTAAAAGAAATGTTAACATTCACTCCAGGGCTAACATAACATCATTTATCCCGGCTCCACCAAGACTCCTCTTCAGTTTTTCCCTTGAAAGTAGTCTAACTCTCAACCTAAGCACTTAAAAAGCATCCTACAGTCCAGCACTTGCTCAGACCTAATAACAAGCACTAATATACACCGACACTTGATTGCCCAGCAGGGCAGGGCTCATTATTCACCCCTCACTAATCAAGAGACTAAGCAGCTCACCCTGCTATTCAAGCATGACCAAAGGGCAATTTCAGGTATACTCTCCAGTCCAGCTGGTGAACCTGGGTATCCTGAGGCAATGTTACAACTGCCTCATGTACACAGACAATCCTCTCCTCCTACCACAGAACATAAACATATGCGAGAGATGCAGTTGTTGTTGTTGTGTCTTTCGGCTTTTCCCGGTTAGGGGTCGCCACAGCGGAACTCCGGTCTGCTAATGATTGGTAGTTGATTTTTACATGCCGAGTTACCAGCCCTGACGCAAAACCTTCAACGAAGGAACACCCATTCATGCATGTCTCCATGCAGAAGACGCTCTAGCTGAGAATCGAACCGGACAGCATCTTACTGTGAGGTGACAATGCTACCGCAGCACCAGTTATATAGCTAAATTGAAGGCTATGCTCTCTCCACCAAAGACTGAAACAGGCAGTCATGAGGAGAAGGTTAACACTTGCACCACACCTCCAGCCTCACATAGACATACTAAACCAGCACTGGCAAAAAATACACATAAATACACTAAATCATACTCGGAGGCTCTAAATAAAAACCTGCAAAAGCATCACAGACCTTCAAAGCAGACACCCAAAAAACCTGCACCTCCCGTCACAAACCAGACAACACATAAAACATGAAATCAGTGTGCCGCACAATCACAGCCCTTAAAGGTGTACAACAGGTTTCTCTAATGTATTCCTCAACTTCACGGCCATTTTCCTCCCTATTTACATTGTCCTCTGTAAAGCAACAATAAAGCATTTACAATTTTTATAATTCCCCGTACTTCTGTAACAGAAGCCTACCTTGTCATACTGTGATGGTTTCACTTACAAAATGATTCTCTCACGTTTGAATAAAGCTTGCTGGAGTTGCCCAATTACTGACATCATCGAGGCCAGGCAGTGCAGGTACTTTTTTTTTTTTTTTAATCAGTTCCCTCCCCCAAAGTGACATCACCACAGCTGTCCTCTGATTCTAACTAAAATAATAAGACCCACCCATTCTGTGATGTCATGGCTCCCTTGTCCTTCCCCCAGCCTGAGTGCTGATCATTTTATTCAGTGGTAGTGTAGTAACACTGATGTTTGGAAACACAGAAATTTGGTATGCATACTTGTACATTCTGCACAGCAAATGATGTTTAGGTGGTGTATCGCTTGCATACTTCTCTGTTGTATTTGCACCAGATACTGCTAGTGTGCAGTGCAGGAATAGAAAGATTAAAACATTACCCTGGTATCAGAGGTGGCAGTGCAACATATTCATAGCGGCTTAACATGAGAGTAGCTCTAAGCAAGCACCATGTGAAACCTGAACCCTAGAATTATTTAGTGCAGCTTCCACACCTTAAGTCTGAAAATTAATTCACATACTCACATGAACAGGAGTAGCTGCATATTGATGGCTAAAGGTGTATGGGCATGTCGGGTGGTTACTACACTGCATGTAATGGTGGAGATATTTGGAAGGCATGAGCAAACACACCAATATATTAAAGCCGTAGCACCAATTGAATAGATTTAGTAAGGGATTTTGTCCATGCACAAATATTTCAACAGTGATTCTTTGCAGTGGCATCCATTATCTGATTCAAGGTAAGTTAACCTTGATGTCCTTTATTGAAAAAAAAATCAATAAAAAATTTACTTTGTTATAAGTGACTTCTGGACACAAGAAAAAGGAAGGGGAAAATATAGCAATGTGGTTTGTATGTACAAAGACAAATCCAGGGACACTGCAAAAGTTTTTTTTTTTTTTGCAAACCAATCAGTGGAGTAAAAACACATGAAGGCAAACACTGCATACCAACACACTTTACACATTTAAATCTAAATTTTTAACAAGGTGGAAGCATGAAGTGTAACCTTAACACTTAAATTAATAAAGATCTAAACTGGTTAATAGTATAAATGTTTTATTCTTTAGCTCCTTGGTGCAAGACCTTACTGGATGTGATTGCAGTCAGGTAAGGCCATGCCTATAGTGCAGCAAATAAATTTCCCCTCTAACAAAGGAAATGCTAGAGCAAAGATTAAATTATATGAGTCAAGCACCCTGCTGAGATCTGCCAATCAATGGAATTACCAGGTCAAATTACCCTCAGGACTTTGACAGCTAGGGAAGCTAAGTGTTATGGGGGAGGGGAGAAGTAAATGGACTGGAATTCATTGTCTCACAAATTAGTGCCATTTAAACTAAATTAGAAAAAAAAGGCAGCAGTAAACTGCACTTTGAGTGTGTTCTGTGGCATTTGCACTGTTTCTGTTTTAAGTAGTCATCCAGCAGCAGGGAATGTTACTTACACTGCTCTATTTTACTACATTGTATGCATGCAACATCTATGAAATGACAGGAACTTTAGGCAAATGGAGGCCTGCATGATGTAACATTTTTGAGCCAAACAATGATTTCTGGGATACTGGATGGCAACCTGATTTATCCAGACCACGTCAATATGCCAGCCTCCAGGTGGTCAGAGTCTGGAATAACATATAAAAATATTTTAAATCCTGTAAATAATCCCAGAGTGCTGTTAAAGTGTAGGAAACATCATGCCTTGATGTTTTAAACATGTTTTTTGAGTCTGTGGGTGCGGTACTCCTTTAAGGCGAAATAACATACCTAACACACTAGTAATAGGCGACTCTATAGTCAGGCACACTGACGTCCCACTCACTAGGCTGGACAAGAAGAAGGTTAATGTTAGCACCTGGTGGGAGCCAGAATCCGCCACATAACACAAGCACTCGGGTCACTCCAGAACAAGTACAAATATGACTGTCATTGTTCATGTTGGAGTGAATAACCTGAGACATACCTCTCTGGACTACATGAAAAGAGACATGGAAGAGCTCTCTGATCATGTACCCCAGGTGGGTATGATCCTGACCCTGAGTAGCATTCTGCCCTCACCAAGAATGATACTGCATTATAAAGAAAAAATGATTAATTTCAACAATTGGCTAAGCTTCTGGTGTCATTCAAAGGGGATCCAGTGTCTGTCAGCCTGGGACGACATGCTCAACAAGCCTCGTTGCTTCGCAAGAGACAGCTTGCACCTGTCACCCCTAGGCTTTTGAATACTGGCCAAGGCTCTTGCTGCCCCCATAGTGCCTTTTTTAGGCAAGGTTCAAAAGTCAAATGCACCTCCGTAAACAGCACAAATAAAAAAATGAGGTTTATGCTACTCAATGCCAGGAGTTTAAATCTCAAAATGCATGCGCTCGAAGCACTCCTCAGTATGGAGAACATTGACATCTGTGCAGTAACTGAAACCTGGTTCAAGGCTCCACAGAGCACCCCAGCACTACCGGGCTGCAACTCATACCACACATTTCAGCCACAGAACATGGACTGAAACACAAAAGGAGGGGGTGTATGAATATTCATCAAGGATACCTACACCTCCAGGTTAGTGGCGCAGCATTATACCTCAGAGATCATCCATGTGCAACTAACATCAGGCAAATCTGCAATGCAAATTGTGGCCTGCTACAGATCACCCTCCATGACTCAGAACCACCACTCTGCCTTTCTGGAGACACTGGAAAACATGAAGGTCCTACCGAACACCCTAATATTGGGCGATTTCAATTACCCTACCGTTAACTGGAAAAACTACTCAAGTACAAACTCCCAGGTCCAGCTCTTCCTTGAATTTATCAACTCAAATGCCCTGGATCAGCTGGTAAAGTCCCCTGCCAGAGGTGAAAACATATTGGACCTGGTCATCACCAACATGGGCAACAGGTGTTCCACACCGGAGGTCAACCCGTCACTGGTTAGATCAGATCAAAAACTAATCACTCTGGATATCCACAACACCACCTCCAACCAAGGAAACCACAGTGAAAAACTTTTCTATAGCAAACTTCACCTTACTTAAGACAGAGGTGGTAAGTTTCATAGCCCCCACTCTAAAGGATAACAGTGTCCAAGATGCAGGAACCTTTACAAATGCACTCTATGAGCATCTACAAGAATGCATGGATCGTGCCATCCCTAGCAAAACCAAGACTCACTCCCCTAAGAGAAGGAAACCAGTCTGGTGGACCCCTGCCATAAATAGGCTATACAATAGAAGGAGGAAACTGGTTCAGAAAAAAAGCAAATCCCAAGAAGGAAAGACATCCCTGATCAGTATCAGTAAGAAACTAAGGTCCCTCATAAAATCCTCCAAGGTTAACTTCGAAAGAAAAATAGCCAAGGATATGAAAGATAACCACAAAGCCTTCTTTAGCTATGTCAAGAATCTAAGTGGCAAGTCACAGATATGCTCCGAACTAGTGCAAAATAGCACAAAATATACTGAAGCCACTGATATTGCCAACATCCTGGCAGATAGATTCAGTGCAAACTTCACCCCCCTTTCACCACCAGAAGGGCCCACAACAATACCGGAAAAGTGTAGTGTCCCGGAAATCACAGACGCACAGGTGAAAACAGCCCTTTCAAAAGCCAAAAGCAGAGCGTCAATGGGGCCAGATGGTGTCCCAGGCTGTGTCTTGCATGAACTACAGAATTAACTAACCCCCCACCTAAACACACTGTTCAACCTCAGCCTCTCCACAGGCTACGTGCCCATAGAATGGTGCACAGCAACAGTTATTCTGCTCCACAAAGGAGGGGCCACAACTGACCCTGGTAACTATCGCCCCATAAGCCTGACTAGCCTGGTCTGCAAGGCTATGGAGCGCATCATCATGGAACTCATTAACAAAGACATTGGGAACCTCCAAAAACTTGACCCGACCAAGTTCGGCTTTGTTAAGGGCAGATCATGCCTACTAAACCTGGTTGACTTCTTTGAGACAGTCACCAAGGCCATAGATGAGGGGAAGGTAGTTCACACAGCCTACCTTGACCTCGCCAAGGCTTTTGACACCATTCCCCACTCGGGAATTATAGAAAAACTCACCGGCCTGAACATAAACCCCTACGTCACGAGATGGGTTGCCAACTGGCTTACAGACAGAATTCACACGGTAAGAATAGCGGGCTCCAGGTCCAACTCTAAACCAGTCACAAGTGGTGTCCCACAAGGCTCAGTCCTGGGACCCCTACTATTCGGCATATACTTCTCAAAAGTACAGGCAAACACAGGAGGACTATGGCTAACCAAGTTTGACGATGACTGCAAACTGGGAGCCATAATTGACTCTCCGGCTGACACGGATATTCTCCAAAAGGGCCTTACTGAGACAGACACCTGGTGTCAAAGTCATGGCCTCAAGCTAAATGCCAAAATATGCATAGTCATCCCATTTGGGAAAAACAAAACAGCCATGAATTACCACATAGGTGGCAGCCCCCTTAGTACAGAAGCAGTAATAAGAGATCTGGGGACCCAGGTAGATAGTAATCTCTCCTTTGACAATCATATTGCCAAAGTAGTTAGGAAATCCTTCTATGTAACCCATCTAATTACTAAAGGGTTCACATCTAGAACTAAAGAGGTTATAGTGCCCCACTACTCGTCACTCATCAGACCCATCATAGAGTACAATGCCCCATTTGGGATGTACCTCACAAGACACTTCCAACAGCTGGAAAGATCACAAACGTACCTCACCAAGAGGATTACTGGTGTCAAACATATGTCCTATGCAGCCCGACTGGAAAAACTCCAGCTATACTCAGTTGCCTTATCGCTTACTCAGAGGTGATCTCTGTCTGACTTACAAAGCCATGTCCAACTTAGAATTGATGGACATGCTCCAGCTAAAGAAATCCAAGTCACTGTGAGCCACTTGCTCTAGTGAGCTAAACCTCGCCACAACAATAAATAGAACATGCTGGAAGGATAGATTCCTGTCACAGAGACTCCCCATGCTTTGGAACAAAATTCCTAACTACATTAAGCAGAGCCCCTCACTAACACTCTTCAAGAGAAACCTTGCTGAGTGGATGGGTAACTGAAAATACACCCCTGGGGTCACCTCATTGGCTCTTCTTGACAGAGGCTCAGTTAATTAATCAATGGGGTGGCGAATGCTGACACACTCTGGCTAGGCTTATAAATGCCCGCAGGCAGATAGCCTAGTACCTACCTATGAACCTATGTGTATGACACATACTTTGCTCTTTGTTAGTGACACAGGTCTCATGTTCCTCCACCCATGGGAGGGGTTAGGTTAAGAAGTAAATTTATGCATTACCATGATGCCAGTAAGGACACAAGCAACCCTCATAGATGCCTGAATGATGCCGCACAGTGGCTATCATCCTTGTGGACCTGGTCAGATCCGACACCGTTAGAGAACTAATGGGCTCAGTTCTAACTGGAAAGGCTTTATGGCTGGTAGGTATGGAGGCAAAAAGCATGTAAAAAATAATTTGATCATTCTCTGATACCTGCTTTATTCAATTCAGAGTTATGGGGGGACCCAGAGCATGTACTTACATTCAAACAGCAACAGCCATGGGACAAATCTGCAAAGGGGCACCAGTCTATCACTGGATATGCACACACATACACACATACACACTCACACATGCATTCACTGACTTTTATAGATGATTTAAATTATTTCCTTTTCATTTATGGTATATTTTGGGATGATGTGGGAGGAAACCAGAGCACTCAGCAAAAGCTCACACTAGCAAAGGGAAGACATGCAAACTCTGTACTGAAGACATTGCAGCCAGAAAGTAAATGAAAAAAAAAACAAGATGTTAGGCAACAACACTAACAGCTACACAATTTAGCTTTTAATTAATTATATCTTATATATTAAATTCAGATGTAATACATCATACAGTTTTTTTAATGATCATCATTATTGTTGCCATGTTTTCCTCTGGTTAAATGCTTCGTTTGCTCCGCTTGGGAACATAAGATCCACTATAATTTCAGTAGGTTTTGTAGATATAATCAAATAACTGTTATGTTTAAACAGACTGAATATTTAAAAACTAAAAGGTTCATTTAACAAAAATTTCAACAGGCAGTTTTAGTTTTTCTTCTCAGTTATTCAATATGTAATTAGTGCTATAGCTTTTCATTGCACTTTACATTGCTAAACTTTGCAAATAAACACAGAATCTTATTTCCCTGGTCCTTTTCTGGATAACACCTGATATCATGGCTTCTTTTCTTAAACACAGAAACGTAGATTTTGAAGGAAGATGAGGACTGTTTGGGCCAAGTAATGTAACCAGTACCCTATGTACTGGACAAACTGCAGAGCTCTTATAGCCAAAAACTTATTTTTCCCTATCACAGAGGCAAAATGCTATATCTGTCCCATTTATTCAAATATCCAGTCACTGTCTAATACTAACAAAGCCTACTTTAATCACTCATCACCCTTTCTATGCAACAACAGTTCTTAGCATTTCTTCTTAGCCAGCCAATCAGTATGTTCTCTTTGTGTCCATTTGCAATCAAGCATATATTCTCTTGCAGATTATATTCAGTCAGACTGTACATATTCCATAGATGCTGTTAAAAATTTTGGTCATCTTGACTGACAAGATGGCTACACACTGATCAGAAGCTTAATTACAACTCTCCCAGTCTGAAAAAAAGAAACTGAGAGATAGGGGCCAGTACCTCTGCCAGTTTTAGTAAATTTAGTCACTGGCTAGTAAGTATACTGCCTGAATCCCAGGAAGGAAGAAGCATAGAGACCCTGAAGGAAAGTCAACTAGAAAAGGTGAAGAGAAGACACTAGCTGGAAAGAGTCCTACAGCTGTTCAACAAAAAACAGTTTAAGCTCCAGCTCTGGTGCAAGACATGACTTTCAGTAGTCTAGAGGGAAAGGTAAATCAAATGTGCTGAGAGCTGATTAAAATAAACAAAACATTGAATAAGTTTATCAACTCAGATAAAAGGCTGAAAAAATTGAAGAATCTTTATTTAAGCTATTTAGATGAACTGATAAAACTGCAAAAATCAGCAGTAAATGAAGTAAAGGCCGACTGAGTTTAACTGCTCAAGAAGAGACGTTTCAAAAATAGTAGAGTTAGAGGACAGAGCATACAGGGAAAACCTGATGTTTTTCTGCTGTACCAGAGAAATTGGAAGAAACAAGCTGTTTATGAAAGTTCTAATATGCAGCTGGACTGGTATTCCACAGTGGGATTTCTTAATTGACAGGACACATCTTGTGTATACGCCAAACCTGGAAATGAGAAAGCAACCATGGCTTTATTAGTAAAGATGCAGTCATACCAACAGAAAGAGTTTATCATGACAAAAATTGTGGGAGAAGGGCACAATATTAAAACTGGAGATAGTAGAGTGTTTGTGGGAAATGATTATTCACTGTACATTACTGTGCAACTTTATCCCGGAAATCGGGGAATGTTGAGAGGCAGGTGTGATATTTAAGCTGCTATATCTAGCTGTCTTCAAAATATTTTCCCTGGAAGATCAAAAGTCATTTTTTGATGCAGAACAGGCTAAGGAGAAAATAGAAAATTTTCTGCAATAAAAAGTTGGTCATAAAACGGGACTCTGTTTGTCATTCTACTGATAATAAAGCTCATGGACAGACTTTGCCAGTGAAACCTTTTCCAGTGTTCCAAAGGAAAATGCTTGAGAAACAGAAAAAAAAACACACAATTTGACCAGAAGAATTGGGAGTACATTGGACTTGAATCAGGGTCTGGTATTGGGAGATGGAAATGAACAAGAAGAAGACCAGCAACACTGAAATGAGCAGTGAATAAACATGAGATTATAAAGCACCATTTACATTTGTGAAATATGACTGTACAAGAAAACGTGGAAAGATTGGACTTTTGCTGATTTTGTTAAACTTGTAGGGGACTGAAAAGAATATAACCCACTTCATGTCATTAATGTTTGGAAGGAAAAAGGTAACCAAGAAAAACAGTTTTTGTTATTAACAGTACTTGTATAAAACATTTCATGATATAAATTGTATGTTATAGAGTAAAGCATGTTCAGTTGTTGTATGTGATGAAGATGCTAAAGTAAATGGATGCCTTTCTTCTTCTTTAGTTTTAAGAAATGTAGGCATTACAAAGTTAAAAGAGAAGAAAGGCTGGACAAATGCATGTTTAAGTTAATAGGCTATCATTTTGGGCTGTTGAGGTGGGGAATGGGGTGTAAAAGTGCTCAGATCATAGTATATGTAGACTTGACATGTTTTCTCTTACTTTTGTGTAACTGAATATTTGGATTAAGGCCCTTGGTTTATCAAATGACAAGTTTCTAGTGTAATCAAGTAAATAAGAGAACACTGAATGTGATGAAAAGTTTTCCTCTAGCAAATATTAGGTATTAATTATTAGGTTACTTATAATAATATATTATAATATAATTATTAGGTTAATTATTAGGCACTATTAGGTTTTACCTCATATCATGCGTTCTGGCCCCAAAACCCGGACCACACCACAAAAGGGGGGGTGTATCCATATTCATAAAGGATACCCACACCTCCAGGTTGGTGGCAACGCACGAAGCTTCGGAAACCATCCAGGTGCAACTAACCATAGGCAAAACTGCTCTACAAATTGTAGCATGCTACAGGCCACCCTCTCAAACTCAGGAACCCCACACAGCCTTCCTGAAGACACTGGAGGGTATAAATGTATCTCCAAACACCATCATATTGGGTGACTTCAACTACCCGAATACAGACTGGGAACATTACTCAAGCCCTAACTTTCTAGCCCAATGGTTCCTGGAGTTCATAAATTCAAATGCCATGGAACAGCTAGTCACTGTTCCCACGAGAGGAGAAAATATACTAGATCTCATTATCACAAACATGGGGACAAAATGCTCCACACTGGAAGTATATCCCTCATTGGTGAGATCTGATCATAAACTAATCTCACTGGAAATCCACATCCTGCCCCCACCCCAAACAAAAAAGACCACAGTGAAGAACTTCTCTAAAGTAAACTTCACACTACTCAAGACTGGTGTGGTATCCTTCAAGGCCCCTGAGCCAGTGGAAACCACAACCCAAGCTGCGGAAGCCCTTACAAATGCCTTCTATGAACACCTCCAGGACTGCATGGATCAGGCAATCCCAAATAAAACCAAGACTCTTTCCACAAAGGGCAAGCGTCCAGTCTGGTGGACCCCAGCCATTAACAAACTTTACAATAAGAGGAGAAAGCTATTACATGATAGAACAAAATCCATAAAAGGGAAGTCACCCCTGATCATTATTAGTAAAAAAATACGAGCACTCATAAAATCAACTAAGGCCAATTTTGAGAGAAAAATTGCCATGGATTCAAAGGACAATCATAAGGCCTTTTTCAGCTATGTTAGGAACCTGGGTGGAAACTCCCAGATATGCTCAGAATTAGTCCAAAATGATACAAAAATCACTGAACCCACAGACATTGCCAACATACTGGCAGACAGGATCAGTGCAAACTTCACCCCCCCTAAAGGAGAGATAACTATCCCAGCGGAGTGTAGCCTTCCAGACATCTCAAATGCGCAGGTGAAAGCTGCTGTCTCTAAAGCTAAAAACACAGCATCAATGGGACCGGATGGTGTCCCCGGCTCTGTGCTACATGAGCTAAATGAGGAATTAAACCCGCACATAAGGCAGCTGTTTAATCTCAGCCTTACCACAGGATACATGCCCAAGGAGTGGCGTACGGCAACTGTGGTCCCACTCTACAAAGGCGGTGCCTCTACGGACCCTGGTAATTACCGCCCCATAAGCTTAACAAATCTAGTCTGCAAAGCTATGGAGAGGATCATAATGGAGCTCATAAACAAAGATATAGGGGACTTGCAGACATTGGACCCGACCCAGTTTGGCTTCGTCAAGGGCAGATCATGCCTTTTGAACTTGGTCGACTTCTTCAAAACAGTCACCAAGGCCATTGATGAGGGAAAAGCAGTCCATACAGCCTACCTTGACCTTGCAAAGGCTTTCGACACAATACCCCACTCGGGTATTGTAGAAAAACTTACCGGCTTAAATGTAAACCCATATG
The DNA here is from genome assembly GCF_019279795.1 of Protopterus annectens. Classification (NCBI taxonomy): domain Eukaryota; kingdom Metazoa; phylum Chordata; order Ceratodontiformes; family Protopteridae; genus Protopterus; species Protopterus annectens. Next base: position 589,528,155 of record NC_056750.1, read on the forward strand.
TCACAAGATGGGTTGCAAACTGGCTTAAGGACAGAACCCACAGGGTTAGAGTTGCTGGCGCTATGTCAGACTCCAAGCCGGTCACAAGTGGTGTCCCACAGGGCTCGGTCCTTGGCCCCCTATTGTTCGACATCTACTTCTCAGAAGTACAGGCCAACATGGGAGGACTTTGGCTGACAAAGTTTGCAGACGAATGCAAACTGGGCGCCATAGTGGAAAGTGCATTGGACATGGATATCCTTCAGAAGAGACTCACGGAAACAGATAGCTGGTGCCAGAGCCATGGCCTGAAGTTAAACGCCAAAAAATGTATAGTCATACCCTTCGGGAAAAACAAGGTAACCCCAAGCTACCATATAGGTGGCAATCCACTAGGCACAGAAGAGGTTATCAGGGACCTGGGGACCCAGGTTGACAGTGGCCTTTCTTTTGACACTCACGTTGCTAAAGTGGTTAGAAAGACCTTCTACATTGCCCACCTGATCATGAAGGGATTCACATCCAGATCTAGTGAGGTCATTGTTCCCCTGTACTCTTCACTTATCAGACCAATGATCGAGTACAATGCCCCATTCAGGATGTATCTCACCCAACATCTGCAGCAATTGGAGAGACCCCAAAAGTTCCTCACCAAAAGGATAAAGGGACTCTAAAATCTGTCATATGCTGCCAGATTGAAGAAACTCCAGCTCTATTCAGTCGCATACCGTCTGCTCAGAGGTGACATGTGCCTGACATACAAGGCCATGTCCAACCCGGAATTAATGGACATGCTCCACCTCAAAAAATCCAAATCCAACAAAACCACTAGAGCAAGCGATTTAAACCTTAGCACTGATATAAATAGGACGTGCTGGAGGGATAGATTTATCACTCAGAGACTCCCTATGCTGTGGAATAAAATCCTGGTCCATGTGAGGCAGAGCACCTCGCTGGCTCTGTTCAAGAGAAATCTTGACCTGTGGATGGGAGATCGTAGGTTTACCCCGGGAATCATCTCTGTGTCACTGCTGGACAGAGGCACAACAAACTAATGGGTACAGTATTTTTTCATATAAGGGGTGGCGTAAGCCACAAAACTTTGGGCTAGGCTTATAAATGCCTTAGGGCAGATAGCCTAGTATAAACCTATGAACCTAAATAAATGTTCAGTGAGAGGTGATAAATCTGCAGCTGGGGACAGCTGTATATTTTGTTCTTATGTTTCCATAGAAACAAGCTGACTACAGGGCCAGGCAATAAAAGAGAGAGAACTTTTTTAAACTTAAAAGTTAAAGCATATTTTCGCATCTAGGAGGGGAATAAAGCTAAGACAAGAACAGACAGCAATTAGAGTAAGTAGGAGCACAGGCTATAGTATGCGTCTTAGCATGGACAACCTTAATTTAGGCTAGGTGATTGCCTGTGTGTTTTGCCATCGATTTGGGACAACTGTTATTATCAGGAAGGTTAAACTTCATTATTTGAAGGTGTACATAGTTTTGTGTTGTTTTAAGTTAATAGGTCATGGGGTGTTCTGGGTGTTTTTTTTTTTTTTTTGAGGGCTTTCATTAAAACAAAAAGTCTTTTAAAATGTGACATAGATTCAAATGGAGATGACAAGGAATAATCTGTCAAACATTACTGGGTGCATGTAACACAAAAGCTGAAAATATACATTTAAAAAAAGTTGTATATAATAGGTGGGAATAATAACTTCTTATCATAATGGCGACTCTTTCCATATTTTTTTTAATGTAAATGGTTTCACAGGTATTGAAAAAAAGGAAAGAGTATTGAATTATATTAAGAAATGCAATGTGCAAAAAGCAACGCTTAAGGAGACATATTTGGAAAGAAATGAGCATAAGAGGAAAACACAATGATAATGATAGATTTATGGTAGTAAGGGGCTACTGGCAAGGGAGGAGGATTACACCTAAAATTGCTATTATGGAGCTTAAGAAAATTTTGGGAGAAATAATCAGTTTACAGCAGGGAATATTACTTTCAATTGGGGACTAGAATTTGATTTGCAACAGTGAGGATGTATCTGGGAGACCAAGAAGGGAAAATGTAACAAAAAAGGAGAGATTTCTGAAGACATTTACAAATATATTTGGTATGGAAGATGTGAATTCAGTAGTAGGAACTCTGAGAGAATTTACATATTATTCACCAAGGTACAATAACTGGGCTAGACTAGACAGAAATTATATTTCACAGGAATGTGTACATTTAATTGAAAGCTTCAACATGCATCCAATAACTATTTCAGATCATGAGCCAATAACAACTAAGATAAAAATGCAAGGTAATGAAGGAAAAATGAGACGCTGGTACTTCCCCACCTACCTGTTAAAAAGAGATGAATTTAAGGAATGGGTAGTGGAAATTTTTTGCGAGTTATTAGGTAAGGTACAAATTTCATCATAAGCTTTAGCTAGTGAGTGGGATAAAATGAAACAGGAATTTAAAATACGGAAGAAATAAAATAAAAAGAAGTATGGTTAAGAAGCAACAGGAATTATTTATAGGGACTGACAATGGTTAAAGTATTGTAGAATAAGGGGAATCTAACAGAACAAGTAGTGACACAGCTGCAGAGTGCTTAAGAGAAAATAAGGGAGTGCCTGGATAATATGCATGCATTTAGAAAGATTGCTGTGAAGCACTTTTTTTTTGTTTTTATAATAATTCGAGACACAAAACATTTAGGAGAATGACTTAGGCAATAGAAAGTAGGAATGGTTGTTGCTAGTTTTAGGGAGCCTATGACAAGAAAAATAATCAGAGATCCTATAGAGGTATTAAAGATATTTCAGAAATGTTATGAAAATTTGTAAAGCAGATAAGTGTAAAAATCATTAAAAAGTACAAATTGAAATTTTTTTGAAGACTTAAGCATGCCAAGGTTAAAGATATATGAGGCTCAGCAATTATCAGTTAAGATAGTAGGAGATGAGATGTAAGGGTTCATATTACATTAGCGAAAGGCAAAACTTTGAAATGGCAGCTAAATATATATTCCAACTCCGAGATCGCACTACAGTGAGGAAAGGGCAAATATTCCAATCCTCACTGCACCGTGATCCCACAATGCGATCTTCGAAATGCTGCCATTTTGAAGTTTTGATCATTCGATTACATTATCTTTCGATAACATAATAGGAACCCGAGATATAGATGGTGACGTATAGTCAATTGCAAAGAAAATTTCCAGGAATAGATGGTATTCCTGTAAAAATTTGCTGTCTAGGAGGGAAGAAAATGATAAGATCTGGAAGGTTTTGTTTAACAGTATTTTAAAAGGAGGGGGAAGCACCAACATCCTGGAAGAAAGCTGTGGTGGTTGCAATACCTAAAGATGGTAAGGACCCATTAGACCCTGTTTCATACAGGCCCATTTCATTTTTAAACTACGATAATAAAGTGTTTGTCTGCAATAGCTAAAAGAATGGGAAAGATGTTGCCAAAATTGATAGTTATGAATCAGTGAGGTTTTGTAGAAGTTAGGCAAGCATTTGACAACATTAATAGAATGACGATTATCCAGAGGGAAGCAGAGTGCAAGAAAATACCACGGTTGTTGATGTGTATTGATGCAGATAAAGCATCCGACAGAGTAAGCTGGGATTTTATGAGTAGGGCAATGGAAGCATTTGCATTTCCTCATACAGTAATAAGGTTAATTAGGAAGATATATGAAGGATTGGGGCAAAAATTAAAGTGGGAGGGTTCCTCACTGACAAGTTATGTCTGAACAGAGGAACCAGGTGGGTTGTCCTTTTTCTTCTTCTTCTTTGTTGTTTTCTTTGTATTTAGAGCCATTGGCAAAGAAAATAAGGGACTCAGAAAGTCAAGAATGCAATGGTATGGTAATTAGGAAAACTTGGCTTTATTTTTAGACAATATTATTTTGTACTGTTAGCTGATGGAAATTGGGCTACTGTTGGCCGAAGGAGGAGAAGAGGCAGAAGACATGGCCGAAGAGAGGAGAAAGGCTAGGACTGTGGTAGTGAGGGTCGGAACTTTGAATGTTGGCAATATGACTGGTATAGGGAGAGTGCTAGCTGATATGATGGACAGAAGGAAGGTTGGTATATTGTGTGTGCAAGAGACCAGATAGAAGGGAAGTAAGGCTATGTGTATTGGAGGTGGCTTCAAATTGTTTTATCATGGTGTGGATGGAAGGAGAAATTGCGTAGCAGTTATTCTGAAGGAACAGTATACTAATAGTGTTTTGGAAGTGAAAAGAGTGTCGGATAGAGTAATGTTTATGAAGGTGGAAATTGATGGTGTAATGATGAATGTTGTTAGTGCATATGCTCCACAAGTTGGGTGTGCAATGGATGAGAAAGAAAAATTTTGGAGTGAATTGGATGAAGTGGTAATGACTGTACCCAAGGGTGAGAGAGTGGTGATTGGAGCAGATTTCAATGGGCATGTTGGTGAAGGGAACAGAGGGGATGAGGAAGTGATGGGTAGGTATGGTGTTAAACAAAGGAATGTAGAAGGTCAGATGGTAGTGGATTTTGCGAAAAGGATGGACATGGCTGTGGTGAATACGTATTTTAACAAGAGGGAGGAGCATAGGGTGACATACAAGAGTGGAGGAAGATGCACACAGGTGGGTTATATCTTATGTAGGAGGGCCAGTTTGAAGGAAATTGGAGACTGTAAAGTGGTGACCAGAGAAAGTGTAGCTAGGCAGCATAGGATGGTGGTTTGTAGGATGATGTTGGTGATTAAGAGGAGGAGGAGGAGTGTGAGGGCAGCACCAAGGATCAAATGGTGGAAATTGAAAAAGGGTAATTGTGAGGTGGAGTTCAGGGATGAGTTAAGACAGGCACTGGGTGGCAGTGAAGAGTTACCAAATAGCTGGGTAACTACAGCAGAGCTAGTAAGGGAGATGGCTAGAAAGGTGCTTGGTATCACATCTGGACAGAGGACGAAAAGGAGACATGGTGGTGGAATGAGGAAGTACAGGAGAGTATACAGAGAAAGAGGTCGGCAAAGAAGAAGTGGGATCGTCAGAGAGATGAAGAAAGTAGACAGGAGTATAAGGAGATGAGGTGCATGGCAAAGAGAGAGGTGGCGAAGGCTAAGGATAAGACATATGAAGAGTTGTATTAAAGGTTGGACACTAAGGAGGGAGAAAAGGACCTGTATCAATTGGCTAGACAGAGGGACCAAGCTAGGAAACATGTGCAGCAGGTAAAGGTGATAAAGGATAATGAGGAAAACATACTCACAAGCGAGGAGAGTGTGTTGAGGAGATGGAAAGAGTACTTTGAGGGGTTGATGAATGAAGAGAATGAGAGGGAGAGAAGGTTGGATGATGTAGGGATAGTGAATCATGAAGTACAATGGATTAGCAAGGAGGAAGTAAGGGTAGCTCTGAAGAGAATGAAGAATGGAAAGGCTGTTGGCCCAGATGACATACCTGTGGAAGCATGGAGGTGTTTATGTGAAATGGCAGTGGAGTTTTTAACCAGATTGTTTAATGAAATCTTGGAAAGTGAGAGGATGCATGAGGAATGGAGAAAAAGTGTTTTGGTACTGATTTTTAAGAATAAGGGTGATGTGCAGAGCTGTAGTAACTACAGAGGGATTAAATTGATCAGTCACAGCATGAAGTTGTGGGAAAGAGTAGTGGAAGCAAGGTTAAGAAGGGACGTGATGATTAGTGATCAGCAGTATGGTTTCATGCCGGGAAAGAGCACTACAGATGCGATGTTTGCTCTGAGAGTGTTGATGGAAAAGTACAGAGAATGTCAGAAGGAGTTGCATTGTGTTTTTGTAGACTTAGAGAAAGCATATGACAGGGTGCCTAGAGAAGAGTTGTGGTATTGTATGAGGAAGTCAGGAGTGTCAAAGAAGTATGTAAGACTGGTACAGGATATGTACGAGGGTAGTGTGACAGCGGTGAGGTCTGCGGTGGCAGTGACAGATGCATTTAAGTTGGAGGTGGGGTCACATCAAGGATCAGCTCTAAGCCCTTTCTTATTTGCAATGGTGATGGACAGGCTGACAGACGACATCAGACAGGAGTCCCCGTGGACTATGATGTTTGCAGATGACATTGTGATCTGTAGTGAGAGTAGGGAACAGGTGGAGGAGACCCCGGAGAGATGGAGATATGCTGCAGAGAGAAGAGGAATGAAGGTCAGCAGGAGTAAGACAGAATATATGTGTGTGAATGAGAGGGAGGATAGAGGAATGGTGAGGATGCAAGGAGTACAGGTGGCGAAGGTGGATGAGTTTAAATACTTGGGGTCAATAGTTCAGAGTAACGCTGAGTGTGGAAGAGGGGTGAAGAAGAAAGTACAGGCAGGATGGAGTGGGTGGAGAAGAGTGTCAGGAGTGATTTGTGACAGACGAGTACTTGTAAGAGTGAAAGGGAAGGTCTACAAGAGGGTAGTGAGACCAGCTATGTTATATGGGTTGGAGACAGTGGCATTGACAAAAAGGCAGGGGTTTGAGCTGGATGTGGCAGAATTAAAGATGTTAAGATTTGCACTGGGTGTGATGAGGGTGGACAGGATTAGGAATAAGTATATTAGAGGGTCAGCCCAGGTTTGGAGACAAAACCAGAGAAGCACGATTATGTTGGTTTGGACATGTGCTGAGGAGGGATGCTGAATATATTGGGAAAAAGATGCTAAGGATGAGGCTACCAGGTAACAGGAAAAGAGGAAGGTCTAAGGTAAGGTTTATGGATGTGGTGAGAGAGGACATGCAGGTAGTTGGTGTGACAGAGCAAGATGCAGAGGACAGGAAGAAATGGAAACAGGTGATCTGCTGTGGCGACCCCTAATGGGAACAGCTAAAAGAAGATGATTATTTTGTACCTGATAAAACCAGAAAAGAATATCTCAGTGTTCTAGAACATTTTGAGACAGTTTTAAGTCTTTTCTGGATACTAAATTAATGAATATAAATTAAAGGCTATAGCTGTAAACTATGTACCTACACATGAACTGGTGCAGCAATACCTGTATTTATGGGTATACTTTAAACTTATGTAATTAGGCGTTTGAATTTATAAGGAGTCTGTTATGGCAATTAAGGATATGTGTGAGGAGATTAAACAAAAGCGAATTCAAACATTGACTTAAAAAACTAAAAAGACAATGAAAGTAGAGTGGTCCACAATAGAGGCAATACAAACTAGCGCTTTCTTCCACTTTATTTTCCGTGAACTTCTTCAGAAACAAAGACAACAAGCCCCCTCATGCTTGTGTCTTTTATAAAGTACATACAGGAAATGATGTCATAAGTTGACTTTTTTCTGTAAGCAATAAAAACTGTTTATAACAGTAAATAAATACAATTAGTGCTATGAGTGTTATTGTCTCCTTAATTTGTGCAATGTATTTTTTTCAATCTGTTTGTTTCAAAATGCCAGTTATAAACTGTGTTCAAACCTGACGAGTAAAAAATACAAAATGAAAGAAATACTAACTTTTTTATCACTAATTTTACATAAAACTATCATCCTTTTTAAAAAACATCATTACGAAACCATTCTACAGTCAACAATGTGTAAAAAGTCACTGCAGAACAATTATCAAATCCATGTCTAATTCCATAATACTTCTTCAAATTCTTTATATGCAAGTGCACATATTCACAATATTTGTTTGTATAATGCACAAATATACAAAGGACATTATCATACGTGTGTATCGAGCGTGTGTTCACACTTCCCCCCGCTCATACACTCTACTAAATGATCTAACGTAGTTGGCCCTGTGTGCGCACATGCCTACTCTCTCCCTGTCTCAAACATTTACTTGTATCCACAAACTAACCATTCACTCGTGCACATGGTGCTACTTGAATGACTGACCCTAATATCGTAACCCAGAGTCCGTTCTTATTGACCCACACTTGTAGACTCACTTATCCTCGTATCCCCTGTCAACATGTGTGTTCCATACCACTACATTGTGTTGTCTCTACCCCTGGTGTAAGAACGGTACCGAACTACCCTCCGATAGACTCTCTACTCGTGGTAGTGTCAACTGTATTACCAAGTGTTACATTTGACTAACCTTGGTGTCCAAACCCAGGTTCAACTAGCCAAATCACCCCTACACATAGGTGTCTTCTTGTCCTCCGCCAAAGTGTGGTTCTCCATTCTCCAACTTACTCTTTGGCCATGCAGCCACAATGTACCAACAGTGCCAGACTGTCCCACGATGGACTCTTGATTCCTAAAATGTTGTTTGACCTCAAAAAGGCTTGGGTCAATAGACTAGCCTATAATTCATATGATGCCTATCTATATAGCAAGAAGCATTTCATGTTTATGGATTCATTTAGACCTGGTGGATGATCCGCTCCTAGTATCAGTTGCCACAGTGTCTCTTTTTGCTCTAATTTGTTATTAACATCACCCTTAAATGCACCCTTCTCAACCTGATCTAGTACGAAAAATTCAAATTTCTTAAATTCTTCACACACCAATGCGTGTCTTGCTAATGAGTTGTTTTTATCTTTGTTCTTGATAGCCAATGTGTGTTCGTAAATTCTACGTTTCAAAACCCTAATGGTTTTGCCAACGTAGAAACTGTCACATGATGAACATAAAGCTAAATAAACAACATGATCACTATGGCAGTTGAAATAACCGTGAGCCCAAAAAGTTCTTTTCATGTGTTTCAAAGTGACAAATGAAGTGTTGCTGATGAATCTACATTGTCTACAATCTTTGCATGAAAAACTTCCTTTCTTGGAACTAATCCCCCTGGTTGGTTTTTCAGTCCTCCTATTTGTGACCTCCAAAACTTGTTTGATGTTTGTGACCATCTTATATGTGAACTTTGGTCTAATCCCTAGTGTTTCTGTAAGATCCCTATTTCCTAAGATTATATTCCAATTCTTTTCTATGATGCTCTTAATGCACCAAATTTCATTGGAAATGGGTAATGGAAATGCTGTGCAGAACTCACTCATGCCTCCATTATGGTCTTTGATGTTTTCTAAAATAATAGGAGGACCAACTGCCTGATCTACTGAGGACAGTATAGGTTTAGCTACATTGTCCCTTAACTTTGCGACTTGATGTTCCAACTTTTTCAATTTGTTATTTTTGTAGCCCCTAGCCAAAAATAACTTTCTCAAAGTCACAAGTTCTTCCTTATAAACATTATCCTCTGATGTCAGTCTACTCAATCTAATCATCTGGCCCTTAATGACACTGTTTTTCATGTGGTGTGGATGGAGGCTGTCCTTGTGCAAATATTGGTTTGCAAAACAAGCCTTCCTATATATCCTACTCTCAATTTGGCCGTTGATGGAATTTATCTTAAGATTGAGGTCCAAGTAGTTGATGTCTTTACCATAGCCACTATGTTTAAAGAACAAAAAGTTTGTGGTGTTATTCAAATCTTTTGTCATGTCAAGAAATTCACTCTTTTCACCTGCCCAAACAAAGAACAAATCATCTATATATCTCAGATATAGTTTGACCTTGTTGAAATTGGGGTGACTTTTTAAATAAGTCTGCTCCCAATTTGCCATTACTATATTTGCAAAGGCTGGTGCCACTCTAGCCCCCATTGCTACCCCAGATGTTTGCTTGTAATACGTTTTGTTGAAGGAAAAAAAATTATTATCAAGAACTATTTCCATCAAGGAACATAGTGTGTTCACTTGAACAGCCTTGATGTTTGTTTTTTGTGTCAGGTAATCCCTCATATATTCTATACCTTCTTCTTGACTGATTGACGTATACAAACTTCGTACATCAAGGGTAGCAAAACTGACTTCTTCCCAGGCCAGATCGAGTTTTCCTAGAATTTCTAACAAATGCCATGAATCTCTTAAAAAGAACTCAGCCTTTTGTGCAATGGGATTTAACAAACTATCCAACCAAATGGAAATGTTTTCAGTTTTGTAATGTTTGGCCGATATAATGGGTCTAAAAGTTATGTTTGTAGTACATGCTTGTAACTTGGGTATGCCAAAAAACTTTGCCATCCTTGGATGGTCAGTTGACAAATAATCATAGTCAGACCTTTCTATTTCTTCCTGACAAAACATGTCAAACAGTAAGGTATCAATTCTTCTAAAACTGATTTGTATCAGTTCTGATGTAACCTTTTGATAACTGTTTGTATCGTTTAACATCTCTAGTATGGCTTCCTCATAGTCACAAGTGTTCATAACTATAATTTTACCCCCTTTGTCGGCCTTCATTACTCTAACTTCTGATGTTTGTGCAAGTTTTGTTAATGCATTAGTCTCAGCTTCAGTCAAATTACATTCCATATTTACTTTCATGTTTTTAAATTCCGTTTCACATATGTGTTGAAAGACATGCAATGTATTAACCAACGGAGGATTACAAGTACTAGGTCTACTAGGTACATTTTTACCTTGTTTGTTTCCTTGATTGATGTCCTTTAAAATATACTTCAAATTTAACTTTCGTAGGAATAACCTAAAGTCTACAAGTAATCTACCCAACTCCACCTTGTTAGAGGGAATGAATGTAAAACCTTTTGTTAAAATATTATACATTTCCTCAGACAAATTTAAATCACTAACATTTACAACATTCAATGTAAATTCTTTGTCCATATTTTGAGGCGTTACCACTTCCTTTTGTTTTTCTGTTTCCCCCCTCTTTTCTGTGTGGAATTGAACCACCTGGTAGTCCTTCTCCATTGTGGTTTGTGTTGGTGAAAAGGGGTATCCTCTTGTGCATTACCCTGGTTCACCACTTCTGCAAAACTGGAATTTGTAGTAATCACTTCGACTTTATCAGACTTTGAAGTAACAGTTCCTTTAGTTTTGTTTATGTTGGACTGTACATTGATAGTCTGTGCTAAATGTGAACTTGATTCACCTTCAGTTACTTCCAAATCCACACACCTAGCCAATGGTAGTTGTTCCCCATTTTCTACAGTTTTTAAATTCAATTCTACTTCAGCAGTCTCCGTACTTATGTAAGCTACGTTGTTATTATAAGCTCTGATGTCTCTTCTGAGCTTATTCTGCTTTCTATTAATTATAGTGGCTTGATGCCTATCCGCTTTAGCCTCAATACCACTATAAAGAGACAATAAATGCTTGAAGCAGTTGGCATTTTTTATAAAGTTGTCCATTTCCTTTATTTTTTGTCTAAGATGTACAACCTCTTTTTCGTAGTGCTTTACCAACAATTTCATCATAGATAAACCTGTGTCATTGTATAAATTAATTAGTGCCTTACATAAAGGGTCCCCCGGTGTAACACAGTTCGGGAATTTAGCTGTTCTTAAGCCCTGCGGAACAATTTCCCTTTGTATACATTCAGTAAAATACTGAATCTCAAGACACAATGTTACGTGTTTGAACACCATTTTCTCTAACTCGAAAATGGACTTTTTACAAGTGTTAAAGTCATCGTTGTACTCACTTCTCTTGTTATGTGTTCCATTATCAACGATGTTGCTGAACGGATTGATGTTTTCTTTGCAAACGTAACCCCAAATGTTACTTTCGGCTGTAACGTTCCCATCCTCGTTTTCCGTAGCCTGTCGCGCAATACCAACGTCATCAGATGGTCTCTCGACTGTGCGTGCTCGTTCCGGGTTTGATTTTGGAATTTGTTCAGCCACACCAGTCTTTACAGGAGCTGCAGTTGTTCTCTTTAAATGGCTTTCCACTATCCTCGTGATAGTATCAATTAAATTTGTGTCCACCTCACCGGACTGTGGTTGTCTAACGACTGGTTCGCCTTCCGGTGTTGAATATGTAGATAAATCCAATAAAACGTCTTGAGAGGTCACCTCAGTGGCCATGCTTCCACTTTACACTGTCCAAACTTTAAACCACGTACAAACTTCGACTGAACCGAAAAACTGACTTAAAAAACTAAAAAGACAATGAAAGTAGAGTGGTCCACAATAGAGGCAATACAAACTAGCGCTTTCTTCCACTTTATTTTCCGTGAACTTCTTCAGAAACAAAGACAACAAGCCCCCTCATGCTTGTGTCTTTTATAAAGTACATACAGGAAATGATGTCATAAGTTGACTTTTTTCTGTCAGCAATAAAAACTGTTTATAACAGTAAATAAATACAATTAGTGCTATGAGTGTTATTGTCTCCTTAATTTGTGCAATGTATTTTTTTCAATCTGTTTGTTTCAAAATGCCAGTTATAAACTGTGTTCAAACCTGACGAGTAAAAAATACAAAATGAAAGAAATACTAACTTTTTTATCACTAATTTTACATAAAACTATCATCCTTTTTTAAAAAAATATCATTACGAAACCATTCTACAGTCAACAATGTGTAAAAAAGTCACTGCAGAACAATTATCAAATCCATGTCTAATTCCATAATACTTCTTCAAATTCTTTATATGCAAGTGCACATATTCACAATATTTGTTTGTATAATGCACAAATATACAAAGGACATTATCATACGTGTGTATCGAGCGTGTGTTCACACTTCCCCCCGCTCATACACTCTACTAAATGATCTAACGTAGTTGGCCCTGTGTGCGCACATGCCTACTCTCTCCCTGTCTCAAACATTTACTTGTATCCACAAACTAACCATTCACTCGTGCACATGGTGCTACTTGAATGACTGACCCTAATATCCTAACCCAGAGTCCATTCTTATTGACCCACACTTGTAGACTCACTTATCCTCGTATCCCCTGTCAACATGTGTGTTCCATACCACTACATTGTGTTGTCTCTACCCCTGGTGTAAGAACGGTACCGAACTACCCTCCGATAGACTCTCTACTCGTGGTGGTGTCAACTGTATTACCAAGTGTTACATTTGACTAACCTTGGTGTCCAAACCCAGGTTCAACTAGCCAAATCACCCCTACACATAGGTGTCTTCTTGTCCTCCGCCAAAGTGTGGTTCTCCATTCTCCAACTTACTCTTTGGCCATGCAGCCACAATGTACCAACAGTGCCTGACTGTCCCACGATGGACTCTTGATTCCTAAAATGTTGTTTGACCTCAAAAAGGCTTGGGTCAATAGACTAGCCTATAATTCATATGATGCCTATCTATATAGCAAGAAGCATTTCATGTTTATGTATTCATTTAGACCTGGTGGATGATCCGCTCCTAGTATCAGTTGCCACAGTGTCTCTTTTTGCTCTAATTTGTTATTAACATCACCCTTAAATGCACCCTTCTCAACCTGATCTAGTACGAAAAATTCAAATTTCTTAAATTCTTCACACACCAATGCGTGTCTTGCTAATGAGTTGTTTTTATCTTTGTTCTTGATAGCCAATGTGTGTTCGTAAATTCTACGTTTCAAAACCCTAATGGTTTTGCCAACGTAGAAACTGTCACATGATGAACATAAAGCTAAATAAACAACATGATCACTATGGCAGTTGAAATAACCGTGAGCCCAAAAAGTTCTTTTCATGTGTTTCAAAGTGACAAATGAAGTGTTGCTGATGAATCTACATTGTCTACAATCTTTGTAGACTGACATCAGAGGATAATGTTTATAAGGAAGAACTTGTGACTTTGAGAAAGTTATTTTTGGCTAGGGGCTACAAAAATAACAAATTGAAAAAGTTGGAACATCAAGTCGCAAAGTTAAGGGACAATGTAGCTAAACCTATACTGTCCTCAGTAGATCAGGCAGTTGGTCCTCCTATTATTTTAGAAAACATCAAAGACCATAATGGAGGCATGAGTGAGTTCTGCACAGCATTTCCATTACCCATTTCCAATGAAATTTGGTGCATTAAGAGCATCATAGAAAAGAATTGGAATATAATCTTAGGAAATAGGGATCTTACAGAAACACTAGGGATTAGACCAAAGTTCACATATAAGATGGTCACAAACATCAAACAAGTTTTGGAGGTCACAAATAGGAGGACTGAAAAACCAACCAGGGGGATTAGTTCCAAGAAAGGAAGTTTTTCATGCAAAGATTGTAGACAATGTAGATTCATCAGCAACACTTCATTTGTCACTTTGAAACACATGAAAAGAACTTTTTGGGCTCACGGTTATTTCAACTGCCATAGTGATCATGTTGTTTATTTAGCTTTATGTTCATCATGTGACAGTTTCTACGTTGGCAAAACCATTAGGGTTTTGAAACGTAGAATTTACGAACACACATTGGCTATCAAGAACAAAGATAAAAACAACTCATTAGCAAGACACGCATTGGTGTGTGAAGAATTTAAGAAATTTGAATTTTCGTACTAGATCAGGTTGAGAAGGGTGCATTTAAGGGTGATGTTAATAACAAATTAGAGCAAAAAGAGACACTGTGGCAACTGATACTAGGAGCGGATCATCCACCAGGTCTAAATGAATCCATAAACATGAAATGCTTCTTGCTATATAGATAGGCATCATATGAATTATAGGCTAGTCTATTGACCCAAGCCTTTTTGAGGTCAAACAACATTTTAGGAATCAAGAGTCCATCGTGGGACAGTCTGGCACTGTTGGTACATTGTGGCTGCATGGCCAAAGAGTAAGTTGGAGAATGGAGAACCACACTTTGGCGGAGGACAAGAAGACACCTATGTGTAGGGGTGATTTGGCTAGTTGAACCTGGGTTTGGACACCAAGGTTAGTCAAATGTAACACTTGGTAATACAGTTGACACTACCATGAGTAGAGAGTCTATCGGAGGGTAGTTCGGTACCGTTCTTACACCAGGGGTAGAGACAACACAATGTAGTGGTATGGAACACACATGTTGACAGGGGATACGAGGATAAGTGAGTCTACAAGTGTGGGTCAATAAGAACGGACTCTGGGTTAGGATATTAGGGTCAGTCATTCAAGTAGCACCATGTGCACGAGTGAATGGTTAGTTTGTGGATACAAGTAAATGTTTGAGACAGGGAGAGAGTAGGCATGTGCGCACACAGGGCCAACTACGTTAGATCATTTAGTAGAGTGTATGAGCGGGGGGAAGTGTGAACACACGCTCGATACACACGTATGATAATGTCCTTTGTATATTTGTGCATTATACAAACAAATATTGTGAATATGTGCACTTGCATATAAAGAATTTGAAGAAGTATTATGGAATTAGACATGGATTTGATAATTGTTCTGCAGTGACTTTTTACACATTGTTGACTGTAGAATGGTTTCGTAATGATGTTTTTTAAAAAGGATGATAGTTTTATGTAAAATTAGTGATAAAAAAGTTAGTATTTCTTTCATTTTGTATTTTTTACTCGTCAGGTTTGAACACAGTTTATAACTGGCATTTTGAAACAAACAGATTGAAAAAAATACATTGCACAAATTAAGGAGACAATAACACTCATAGCACTAATTGTATTTATTTACTGTTATAAACAGTTTTTATTGCTGACAGAAAAAAGTCAACTTATGACATCATTTCCTGTATGTACTTTATAAAAGACACAAGCATGAGGGGGCTTGTTGTCTTTGTTTCTGAAGAAGTTCACGGAAAATAAAGTGGAAGAAAGCGCTAGTTTGTATTGCCTCTATTGTGGACCACTCTACTTTCATTGTCTTTTTAGTTTTTTAAGTCAGTTTTTTCGGTTCAGTCCGAAGTTTGTACGTGGTTTAAAGTTTGGACAGTGTAAAGTGGAAGCATGGCCACTGAGGTGACCTCTCAAGACGTTTTATTGGATTTATCTACATATTCAACACCGGAAGGCGAACCAGTCGTTAGACAACCACAGTCCGGTGAGGTGGACACAAATTTAATTGATACTATCACGAGGATAGTGGAAAGCCATTTAAAGAGAACAACTGCAGCTCCTGTAAAGACTGGTGTGGCTGAACAAATTCCAAAATCAAACCCGGAACGAGCACGCACAGTCGAGAGACCATCTGATGACGTTGGTATTGCGCGACAGGCTACGGAAAACGAGGATGGGAACGTTACAGCCGAAAGTAACATTTGGGGTTACGTTTGCAAAGAAAACATCAATCCGTTCAGCAACATCGTTGATAATGGAACACATAACAAGAGAAATGAGTACAACGATGACTTTAACACTTGTAAAAAGTCCATTTTTGAGTTAGAGAAAATGGTGTTCAAACACGTAACATTGTGTCTTGAGATTCAGTATTTTACTGAATGTATACAAAGGGAAATTGTTCCGCAGGGCTTAAGAACAGCTAAATTCCCGAACTGTGTTACACCGGGGGACCCTTTATGTAAGGCACTAATTAATTTATACAATGACACAGGTTTATCTATAATGAAATTGTTGGTAAAGCACTACGAAAAAGAGGTTGTACATCTTAGACAAAAAATAAAGGAAATGGACAACTTTATAAAAAATGCCAACTGCTTCAAGCATTTATTGTCTCTTTATAGTGGTATTGAGGCTAAAGCGGATAGGCATCAAGCCACTATAATTAATAGAAAGCAGAATAAGCTCAGAAGAGACATCAGAGCTTATAATAACAACGTAGCTTACATAAGTACGGAGACTGCTGAAGTAGAATTGAATTTAAAAACTGTAGAAAATGGGGAACAACTACCATTGGCTAGGTGTGTGGATTTGGAAGTAACTGAAGGTGAATCAAGTTCACATTTAGCACAGACTATCAATGTACAGTCCAACATAAACAAAACTAAAGGAACTGTTACTTCAAAGTCTGATAAAGTCGAAGTGATTACTACAAATTCCAGTTTTGCAGAAGTGGTGAACCAGGGTAATGCACAAGAGGATACCCCTTTTCACCAACACAAACCACAATGGAGAAGGACTACCAGGTGGTTCAATTCCACACAGAAAGAGGGGAAACAGAAAAACAAAAGGAAGTGGTAACGCCTCAAAATATGGACAAAGAATTTACATTGAATGTTGTAAATGTTAGTGATTTAAATTTGTCTGAGGAAATGTATAATATTTTAACAAAAGGTTTTACATTCATTCCCTCTAACAAGGTGGAGTTGGGTAGATTACTTGTAGACTTTAGGTTATTCCTACGAAAGTTAAATTTGAAGTATATTTTAAAGGACATCAATCAAGGAAACAAACAAGGTAAAAATGTACCTAGTAGACCTAGTACTTGTAATCCTCCGTTGGTTAATACATTGCATGTCTTTCAACACATATGTGAAACGGAATTTAAAAACATGAAAGTAAATATGGAATGTAATTTGACTGAAGCTGAGACTAATGCATTAACAAAACTTGCACAAACATCAGAAGTTAGAGTAATGAAGGCCGACAAAGGGGGTAAAATTATAGTTATGAACACTTGTGACTATGAGGAAGCCATACTAGAGATGTTAAACGATACAAACAGTTATCAAAAGGTTACATCAGAACTGATACAAATCAGTTTTAGAAGAATTGATACCTTACTGTTTGACATGTTTTGTCAGGAAGAAATAGAAAGGTCTGACTATGATTATTTGTCAACTGACCATCCAAGGATGGCAAAGTTTTTTGGCATACCCAAGTTACAAGCATGTACTACAAACATAACTTTTAGACCCATTATATCGGCCAAACATTACAAAACTGAAAACATTTCCATTTGGTTGGATAGTTTGTTAAATCCCATTGCACAAAAGGCTGAGTTCTTTTTAAGAGATTCATGGCATTTGTTAGAAATTCTAGGAAAACTCGATCTGGCCTGGGAAGAAGTCAGTTTTGCTACCCTTGATGTACGAAGTTTGTATACGTCAATCAGTCAAGAAGAAGGTATAGAATATATGAGGGATTACCTGACACAAAAAACAAACATCAAGGCTGTTCAAGTGAACACACTATGTTCCTTGATGGAAATAGTTCTTGATAATAATTTTTTTCCTTCAACAAAACGTATTACAAGCAAACATCTGGGGTAGCAATGGGGGCTAGAGTGGCACCAGCCTTTGCAAATATAGTAATGGCAAATTGGGAGCAGACTTATTTAAAAAGTCACCCCAATTTCAACAAGGTCAAACTATATCTGAGATATATAGATGATTTGTTCTTTGTTTGGGCAGGTGAAAAGAGTGAATTTCTTGACATGACAAAAGATTTGAATAACACCACAAACTTTTTGTTCTTTAAACATAGTGGCTATGGTAAAGACATCAACTACTTGGACCTCAATCTTAAGATAAATTCCATCAACGGCCAAATTGAGAGTAGGATATATAGGAAGGCTTGTTTTGCAAACCAATATTTGCACAAGGACAGCCTCCATCCACACCACATGAAAAACAGTGTCATTAAGGGCCAGATGATTAGATTGAGTAGACTGACATCAGAGGATAATGTTTATAAGGAAGAACTTGTGACTTTGAGAAAGTTATTTTTGGCTAGGGGCTACAAAAATAACAAATTGAAAAAGTTGGAACATCAAGTCGCAAAGTTAAGGGACAATGTAGCTAAACCTATACTGTCCTCAGTAGATCAGGCAGTTGGTCCTCCTATTATTTTAGAAAACATCAAAGACCATAATGGAGGCATGAGTGAGTTCTGCACAGCATTTCCATTACCCATTTCCAATGAAATTTGGTGCATTAAGAGCATCATAGAAAAGAATTGGAATATAATCTTAGGAAATAGGGATCTTACAGAAACACTAGGATTAGACCAAAGTTCACATATAAGATGGTCACAAACATCAAACAAGTTTTGGAGGTCACAAATAGGAGGACTGAAAACCAACCAGGGGGATTAGTTCCAAGAAAGGAAGTTTTTCATGCAAAGATTGTAGACAATGTAGATTCATCAGCAACACTTCATTTGTCACTTTGAAACACATGAAAAGAACTTTTGGGCTCACGGTTATTTCAACTGCCATAGTGATCATGTTGTTTATTTAGCTTTATGTTCATCATGTGACAGTTTCTACGTTGGCAAAACCATTAGGGTTTTGAAACGTAGAATTTACGAACACACATTGGCTATCAAGAACAAAGATAAAACAACTCATTAGCAAGACACGCATTGGTGTGTGAAGAATTTAAGAAATTTGAATTTTTCGTACTAGATCAGGTTGAGAAGGGTGCATTTAAGGGTGATGTTAATAACAAATTAGAGCAAAAAGAGACACTGTGGCAACTGATACTAGGAGCGGATCATCCACCAGGTCTAAATGAATCCATAAACATGAAATGCTTCTTGCTATATAGATAGGCATCATATGAATTATAGGCTAGTCTATTGACCCAAGCCTTTTTGAGGTCAAACAACATTTTAGGAATCAAGAGTCCATCGTGGGACAGTCTGGCACTGTTGGTACATTGTGGCTGCATGGCCAAAGAGTAAGTTGGAGAATGGAGAACCACACTTTGGCGGAGGACAAGAAGACACCTATGTGTAGTAGTGATTTGGCTAGTTGAACCTGGGTTTGGACACCAAGGTTAGTCAAATGTAACACTTGGTAATACAGTTGACACTACCACGAGTAGAGAGTCTATCGGAGGGTAGTTCGGTACCGTTCTTACACCAGGGGTAGAGACAACACAATGTAGTGGTATAGAACACACATGTTGACAGGGGATACGAGGATAAGTGAGTCTACAAGTGTGGGTCAATAAGAACGGACTCTGGGTTAGGATATTAGGGTCAGTCATTCAAGTAGCACCATGTGCACGAGTGAATGGTTAGTTTGTGGATACAAGTAAATGTTTGAGACAGGGAGAGAGTAGGCATGTGCGCACACAGGGCCAACTACGTTAGATCATTTAGTAGAGTGTATGAGCGGGGGGAAGTGTGAACACACGCTCGATACACACGTATGATAATGTCCTTTGTATATTTGTGCATTATACAAACAAATATTGTGAATATGTGCACTTGCATATAAAGAATTTGAAGAAGTATTATGGAATTAGACATGGATTTGATAATTGTTCTGCAGTGACTTTTTTACACATTGTTGACTGTAGAATGGTTTCGTAATGATGTTTTTTTAAAAAAGGATGATAGTTTTATGTAAAATTAGTGATAAAAAAGTTAGTATTTCTTTCATTTTGTATTTTTTACTCGTCAGGTTTGAACACAGTTTATAACTGGCATTTTGAAACAAACAGATTGAAAAAAATACATTGCACAAATTAAGGAGACAATAACACTCATAGCACTAATTGTATTTATTTACTGTTATAAACAGTTTTTATTGCTGACAGAAAAAAGTCAACTTATGACATCATTTCCTGTATGTACTTTATAAAAGACACAAGCATGAGGGGGCTTGTTGTCTTTGTTTCTGAAGAAGTTCACGGAAAATAAAGTGGAAGAAAGCGCTAGTTTGTATTGCCTCTATTGTGGACCACTCTACTTTCATTGTCTTTTTAGTTTTTTAAGTCAGTTTTTTCGGTTCAGTCCGAAGTTTGTACGTGAATTCAAACATTGAGAAACTGGATGGGATGATCTTGTTTATGGATATGGATAGGAGGATACAAACAGTGAATTTTTTTTTTTAGTCCCTTTAGTTTTATATACAGGTCAGATGTACTTTGTCAACCACAGGAGAAGCTGTGGACAATAATTAATAAACAGTTGAATTAATTTATCTTTGTGGGAAAGAGGGCAAGGGTCAAGTGGGTTAAGCTGATCTTTCAGACAGAACAAGGGGGTTCAGGATTGCCTGATTTGAAGGGATATTTCAAATACAGTTAAGACTCAAGTGTATAGATATATATCACAAGCAAAAAGTTATAAATCAAAGTAGAAAGGGATGATGTTTAAAGGGGCACTAGCGCAGATTTTGTGCTAGAGGAGTTTGTTTACATTTTAGTACTCCGTAAATCACATGCTCAGCTAGAAGCAAGGTTTTCAAAGAGCCTTTTTAGCATACTGCAGGTCAGATTACACAAACTCTCAGTGGGGGCTGTCAGAAGAAGTGCTTAGAACTTAAAGTTGCAGTTTGTCCTTTTGTGTTTTCCTTCCCCCACTCTTGAGCAATTAGATTAGCTGAATGATTGGATTTTACTCAGCTAGAGATGCTATATTGTCACACATAGACCTGGAGCCTCGCAATGAAGTGATAGCTACTTTACTATGTACTTGTTTTTGCAAAACTGTGTCTAATAAGTAAGTATTCAAGCCTGGGCAATAGTATTTTTCATGCTTGTTGCTACAAATCTTTTTCCCTTCAGCAGCAATTCTTTTTCATACAGTCTGTTATTAGTGTTGCTTGTGTGTGTGTGTGTGTGTGTGTGTGTGTGTGTGTGTGTGTGTGTGTGTGTGTGTGTGTGTGTGTGTGTGTGTGTGTGTGTTTTTATAATCATACAGATTTTCCTTCATTTTACAGCACAGCATTATTTTGGACAGTTGTGCCTTGCAAAGAAACGTGTTGACTAACAAATGTCCAAATATTCTAAAATAATAAAATATTTTGCATCTTTTCTCTAAAAATGTCATGCAGCTTTGGAACTGAATGTAATCACTGCTCTAAAAGTATTTTCTCATTAGCTGATGCTGTATGTTGTCCTTCAGAAATCACACCATAACTATTTGTCTAATAGTGATTCCATCCTACTGGATTTCTTTTCTCACTTTTTTCTATCATTCATTGTGGAAAAATGTTTTCAACTTTCACATCTTTCCTGCCTGTTTGACTGAAGTACAGTTAATTTGCACTGATTAGTATTTGAAAGCTGAAGCAAATGCAGTCTATACATTTCACCATATACTTTTTAGTACCATTCCTAGTATATTATAGTAGGTAATTACAGGGGTACTTTTACTAAGGCAGTAAAAATAAAGTGCTGCAACCAAAATCTCATGTCGTCGATAACCCTATATTTTGACAAGTTGTAATAGCTACTTTTCTATGTATGTATGCATGTATGTAACACAATCTAAGTTTATATTCATGTGGTTTGAAAATAACAACTTCCTCGTGTGTTACTGACAGACTTGAAATTCTAGGCATTCTTGAATGTCTATAAATTTCAGATATGATACATATCTGATAATGCAGATCGCAGTTCACAGACCTATTAATTATGTCTGTACATCGGCTACATGATAGCATCACATAACACAGCGTTGTTTAGTTCAGAGAAGTGACAAAACCTAAAAACTTGTACAGATGCAGTACTGTCATCCTGGAAGACTTACCAGGACATGAATGAGCAACAATATTTACATATAGCCTGCCAGTACACTTCTGGATGACCCAAACCATACAAACACACCCCAGCCCTGAATGAGAAATATTCTACTCTCACAAAATGTATTGTCTAGACAGCAGATATCATGCCAGTGACAGAACAGTATTCCCACTCAATATGTCACCTCTGTTGATTGCACTCATTGCTATGCACTGATGATAAGCTGTAAAGTGCTACACCCCATACCGGAATGCATCAAATGAAAACAAGGATGTATTGTCTCAGTCCAAGGATAGGACTGCCATCACCTTGTCAAATGTCCGCAACAGTACACACAAGGTATGGTCAGTGTGTTGATGTCACATTTTAGGTCTATGCAAATGTCTGACATAATGCTGAGGGTCAGATAAACATTAAAGGGTAATGTAGCCATAATGACTTATTATTGAGTACAGTAATATTATGTCAGGTAGTACAAGATTTGTACACTGAATACATAGTTTTCTGTCAATTCACTTCCCCAACAATACAAACATTTCTGCTGTTATCCTACAAAGTGGAATTATACTTTTAGTACATCTGGGTGCTGACTAGCCTGCATCACATTACTGTACTGTCCTTGTCTTCCACTCTGTTATCCACACCCTCATTTGTGTAACTACCTCTAAATGTAATCAATAATGTGTTGTGAGTATATATATATATAGATATATATATATATATATATATATGTATATATATATATATATATATATATATATATATATATATATATATATATATATATATATATATATATATATATCTATATATATATATACATATATATGTGTGTGTGTGTGTGTGTGTTTTGTCTTTAAATTTATGTGTGTGTGTGTGTGTGTGTGTGTGTGTGTGTGTGTGTGTGTGTGTGTGTGTGTGTGTGTGTAATATAGCAATAACCACGCTGGGTGTGGTAATGCTATTACCCACGGTTGGCGTGGTTCCCTCGGGACCAAACAAAGCCAACCGTGGGTAAATTTAGCATTACCCACACCCAGAAGTGGTTATTGCTATTATTATGACATTATTTAAGAAAAGAAACCATTACTTTTCTTAAATAATGGCATAGTATAATGCCTGTTTACTGCCCTTCCGCAGATGTCTGGCATCCGCGGCAGTTCTGATGTACTGCGCCTGCGCAGTACATCAAAGCTGTGGGCAAAGCAGCGGAGAAAGCAAGATCTCCGTTGCTTTTTAGTAGCTATGTTAAATGAGTTTAACATAGCGAGACAGTTAAAATAAGCAACAGACACCTCCGCTGCTTATTTTAAACCTGTCTCGCTATGTTACACTCATTCAACCTAGCGAGACACTGAAAAAAGCAACGGAGATCTTGCTTTCTCCGTTGCTTTTAAACACTGTCTCGCTATGTTAAATGGGTTTAACATAGCGAGACAGCTTTAAGATAAGCAACGGAGATCTCCGTTGCTTATTTTAAAGCTGTCTCGCTATGTTAAACCCATTTAACATAGCGAGACAGTGTTTTAAAAAAACGAGTTATACTAATGGAAAAAAGTCCGGGCGACCGGACCTTTTTCCATTAGTATAACTCGATTTACAACGGGCACGCTGGCCAATCAGCGTGCAGTTTTGGGGGGATCATGGTATAATGAGTAATCATCAATGAATTTGTTCAAAACACAAAACATCGAACAAATTCATTGGTGATTATCATTATCACCACCTAAATCATCTACAATAATAATGGCAAATGTAAAACATGATTAGTGACTCCGTTTGTACCTGCATATTTACATATGTATCTCAATATTTAATTCAACACACATACATACATATGTGTATGTATACATGCATGCATATATTGCATTTTTTCTGCTTTTTTGCCTGAGTAATGTACATGCATATGCCTATGTATATGCATGCACATAGGCAATTTATTCAAATGGGTATACATCTTATAATTAACAGACACGGTTGATACTAGCATCCATAGTCACACATACTAAAATAAAATATTTTCATGTTCACCCAAAAATATGGTACTTATGAAAGTATATATTAATAACCACACAAATTCACACTCGTGATTATTCTACAAATATCTCCGAACTGGATATGCCCTGCATGCATACCTCTCAACTATATAGATTTTTGCCTCTTATTTTTGGTCTGTTTCACAAAATTGTGCTTTTCTGGCAAATCATTGAGGACTGTAGTCAGAAAATAATCACAGACACTTCAGTTTCAGACTTTATACACTGCAGGAGAACCATGATAATGCAAAACCTGTTATTCTATCAATTTAAGTTTGTAAAAAGCAATATTTAAAAAATGTCCCTATTTTGGGGCCTTTGTCCCTCCATTATTTATGGCTTTGTCCAGATTTGTGCTCTAAGAGGTTGAGAGGTATGCCTGCATGATAGCACTTAATGCAAAGTTTAGCATTACACAGTGTGCTATTTTTAATTTCTGAATACCCGCCTACTGTGTTTTATGTACTGTAAGAGTAGCAACAATGTACACAGATTAAATGGTACCTGTAAGCAAACATTTAATTGTGTATTTTAATAAAAATGTAAAACAAATAGATTTGTACTGTACTCTCTAAGGTACCCTGACTTAAACTTAATCTCTGTATGAACTCATTTAATTTATACCCATTATTCAGCTTTGTGCTTGTTTGTTTACCTATTAATTTCAGTTTGGTAACCAAGAAAATGGATTGGCTTACAGACTATTTTCAGTCGCAACCTGACCTCCATGGTACAAGACAGAAACAGAAAATGGAAAATAGAATAAAGTATTATACCACTTTTTGAAGGAATGTCAAACAGTTTGGCAAAATGCAGAAGTGGAATTCAAACATGATGATAAAGATAAAAAGAAATGAAGTGAGAGCAAACTATAGCTATAACTTTGAAGACCAAACTAATAAAACTGGACAGACAAACATAATGTGAGACAAGATCCAGAACATTTTGGAAAAAAACATATATAAAGACATTGCGCATAGTACACAAATGCCACAGATATAGCCAACCTACTGGCAGACAGGTTCAGTGAAATCTTCACCCCCCTGTCCCTCCATAAGTAAACCAGGACATCCCCAGCACCTGCCCTGTCAAAGGCAAAAAATACAATCTCCATGGGACCCGATAACATCCCTGGCTGCATCCTGCATGAACTCAGGCATGAGCTCTCAGCTCCATTAGACACCCTATTCAGCCAAAGTGTGAGCACCAGCTTCATCCCAGATGAATGGAGGACAGCCACTGTCATCCCTCTACACAAAGGTAGTGCTTCCACTGACCCAGGCAATTATAAGCCCATCAGCCTAACTAGTCTGATCTGCAAGGCCATGGAACGCATCATCATGGACCTTATAAACAAGGACATTGGCAACTTCCAAAAGCTTGACTCCACACAGTTTGTTTTTGTCAAAGGGAGATCATGCCTGTTAAACTTGGTCAACTTCTTTGAAAGAGTCACCAAAGACATGGACTAGGGGAAGATGGTGCACAGCATCTACCTTGACCTCACCAAAGCCTTTGACACTATTCCCCACTCAGGCATAATAGATAAACTCTCCCAGCTAGGCAGCAACCCGTATGTTACCAGATGGGTAGCTAACTGGCTCACTGATAGAACCCACTCAGTCAAAGCAGGGGAAGCCACCTCTAGTAGTAGACCAGTAACGAGCGGTGTACCCCAAGGATCGGTCTTGGGGCCTCTACTGATTGGGATGTACTTTTCTGAGGTGCAAGGCAAAACCAGTAGTTTGTGGCTGACTAGGTTTGCAGATGACTGCAAGCTGGGTGCTGTCTCAATTTCCCCTAGTGATGTGAACATCCTCCAAGAGGGCCTTACCCAAACTAATGACTGGTGCCAGAAGCATGGCCTCAGACTGAATGCCAAGAAATGCATCATTATCCTCTTTGCAGAAAATGTCATCCCCACTAATCATCACATTAATAACAATGTATTAAGCATGCAATCAGTTGTGAAGGACTTAGGCACACAGGTTGATAGCAACCTGACTTTTGACCATGACGTTGCCTCTGTTGTACGGAAGGCTTTCTACATGGCCCATCTCATAAATAAGGGTATTTCATCCAGGAGCAAGGAGGTCAAAACATCCCTGTACTCCTCCCTTATCAGACCCATTATTGAGTGCAATGCCCCCTTCGGCATATACCTTGCCAAGCACATGCAGCAGTTGGAGAGACAACAGAGGTTCCTGACCAGGAAAATCCAGGGTCTCAAACACCTATCCTATACAGATAGGCAAAAATCCCTGTCCCTCTACTCAGTTTTATACAGACTGCTCAGAGGTGACCTGTGTCTGGCATACAAGGCCATTTCAGACCCAGCCTTGATGGAGTTCCTGCATACCCATAAGACAAATTCCACTTGTGCAACCCCACGCTAGGCCTTAACCTGGTCTGTGACATTAATAGAACTTGGTGGGATAGATTTGTGTCCCAAAGACTCCCCCCATCTGTGGAATAGACTCCCTCTCAATGTCAAGCAGAGTACCTATCTAGCCCTCTTTAAAAGGAACCTGGATGACTGGATGGGAAACAGAAAATATACCCCTGGGATCCCAACTGTGTCCCTGCTGGACTGGGGAAACAGGTGTTGACTTTGAGAGAACATGGGTGAAATATTTGGCTAGGCTTATAAGAGCCTCTGGGCCAATAGCCTAGTATCATCCTATGAACCTATGAACCTACAATAGAAAATTATATACATCTACAGTATATATATATATATATATATATATATATATATATATATATATATATATATGTGTGTGTGTGTGTGTACACACACACACACACACACACACACACACACACACACACACACACACACACACACACACATGATGTGGTAGGACTGAAAACCTACAAACTAACAAATTGTGTAGAATGTAAAATATATTCTCCAACACAACAAATAAGTACATTTACAAAATGTTATTCAAAACAGTTTTGGTTGCACAAAGGTGGTGAGAAATGGTGCTAATAATATCCCATTAACTTTGATGCTGAAATTAAATTAAATTACATTGAAAAATAAATACACACATTGGACACAAAGTACAGGCATGAAATAGAATCAGAAACAATGACCTGAGAACACTTTGGCATGAAATTACAGTATCATTGTATTTGTTATTCTTCAAGTCGTTAAAATATGAGGAGATTCCTCGAGATTGGAGATGTGTATGTGTGCAACCCATATTTAAGGAATAGGGGACCAGGACAGATCCAGAGTCACAGATACCCATAACTTAAGATTGGAGATGTGCACATGTGCAACCCATATTTAAGGGACAGTGGTACAGCACAAACCCAGACTCACAGAGACTCATAACTTATAATTGGAGACGTGCACTTGTTCAACCCATGTTTAAGGAAGAGAGAAATAGGACAAACTCAGAGTCACAGACACCCATAACGTAAGATTGGAGACATGCACTTGTTCAATCCATATTGAAGGGACAAACCCAAAGACCCAAAGTCACAGAGTCCCATAACTTAAGATTGGAGACATGCACTTGTTCAATCCATATTGAAAGGACAGAAGAACAGGACAAACCCAGAGTGACAGAGTCCCATAACTTAAGATTGGAGACATTAATTTGTTCAACCCATATTAAGGGGCAGGTGAACAAGGCAAACCCAGCATCACAGACATCCATAACTTAAGATTGGAGACATGCCCTGGCTCAACGCATATTTAAGGACAGGGTAATAGGACAAACCCAGAGTCACAGAGACCCATAACTTAAGATTGGAGACACGCACTTGTTCAACCCATATTTAAGGAATAGGGGAACTGGACAGATGCAGAGTCACAAAGACCCATAACTTTAATTTATTGTTGTGGAAAAACAATGGAGAAGGTTATTTGCATAATGTATCATCAGAATTGAGAAGATTAGCCACTGGATTCACTATACTTCCGTGCAGGACTAGCTTAGTCCTGCATGGAAGTGGACATTTTGGAGCAGGACAGCAGCATGCCAGGCATGTTAATGAAGGCACGCTGCCTGAGCTCCAAAATGGACACGGAGCATGTACAAGTGCAGGGGGTGTGTCTGAGAGCAGAGCTCACAGAATATACATGCCCCTGCAATCAAGAACAGCAGTTTAGGAATAAGAATGAGTGAGATCACTCACAAGTGTTCGTATACCCCCAGCAACATCCCCTCCAAGTTTATAAGAGCAATAGTTAATATATAAAATACAAACAAGCCCTTTTTTTTTAATCAAACAGATAAAATTTAACTGTAGGTGTGCGGCTTTGCCCATTGCTTAGCTATGTTTATTGCAGCTTAAATGACACACTAGGATAACAGTCAAGATATATGCAAATGAAGCATTACTGCAATAGTGTATTGGGCAAAGCATTCGCCTTATGAGCAGTCATTGCCGGTTCGAATTCCACACTAGTACATTCCATTTTCCATGTCAAATCACTTTGTGAACAATACGTTTTGTTGCATAACTGACTAAATAACATATATTTGTGGACTGGAGTAGTGCATTAAATGCAGATGTGAGGTGTCATTGTCATAATGTGGTAAAATCCACAGATAATCACGTGCCCTATACAGTATATGTACATATGAATCAGGGGTACAAATCGAAGGTACAATGTGTAATAAATGATAAATCCATAGAGTTTCCAAATCCACCACCTTCCAAAAAAACATTTTACATTACTGTCTAAATTAGTGCTGTGGTAAGTGGGAGTAAGCATTATTACGCAAGAGTAAAGCATATTTAAGCAGTAGTAAGCGGGTTTAAGCCTGTTTGTGTGGGGGTAAGCAATGCGCACACAGGTTAAGCAATATTAAAGCTAACTCTCTGTAAACATATTTCACCGAAGGTTAGCATTGCTTACCGTCGCGTAAACCCGCTTACAGTTGCTTAAAAGTGCCTTAATCACTCTGTATGCAACAGCCGCTGTTCTGACCAGAAACAAAATAAACAGCCTTTGCAGGTCTTGAACCTAGGACCCTGTACACTGTAGGAACACTAGTTAACCACTAAGCCATCACAGCAGTACATAGGATTGAGGTATCACCAGACAGATCTTCACTATAGGAAAATCAAACTGAACATGTGAAATGAATTGATGTACAGTTTATGTTGTATAACCTACTACATAACATAAATATGTGAACTAGAGTACTACATTAAGCCCAGATGTGAGGTGTCATTGTAATAAAGTGTTGAAATCCCCTAATAAACACAAGGACCCCATGCAGTGTACGTACACATGAATCATGGATACCAAACGCATATATAACATGTAATGAATAATAACTCAATGCCAAAAAGTAAATAGTATGCAGACTAAAAATTAAGCAACACTAAGCATTGCACAGCCCAGCTTACTAGGCGTAAGCAATGTGTAGGCCAGCTAACTCAGTTTGCCCATTGGTATACCTCTTTAAGCAATGACAACCTCAGGTAAGCATGTTTGCCCATAGCTTATCATTTTTAAAACCGTCCAATCACAGCAAAGTGTGGGAAATCGGCCCTATTTAAACCCAATAGATGGGAATACATCTCATAACCGGTTGCGGCTTTCGGGCACAGTGCTGGGGCATCCAAAAGTCCAGAGTCATGGCAGGACTCCTTGTGAAAGAACATGACCAGAGACTGCTGCAGGGCCAGTAACCAGGGTTACCAATACAAAGCAGAAGCCTGGGAACATTTCGCCCATGACCTCACCAGTGCCACTGGCATACCCTGAACTGGTGAGCAGCTCAGGCATCACTATGCCAACCTGAAGTGGAGAAAGGGGGATCTGTTGGATCAGTGAATCCAAGAGGCTAGGAGGACGGGGGATGTCCCACCCGTGTGTAAGTATCAGTCCACTACCTGTTTAATAATTGCCAGCTCATGTATATTATGGATAGGTGTGGCTAAATATTCCTCTTATGTCTTTCACAGTGGCAGTTGAGTGGGCTGCGAACCAGAAGCCCATGCCTGTAGATTGCAGTGGTTGCAACGAGAGGCAGGTTAGTAATACTCTTGCATGTACTGTCATAGGAAATAAATCTAAATGTAGTAGTAAAGTTAATTGCCTATATAAAACATGTATTGTTTAAGGCATGTACTGCATACACCAGAGAATATGGCAAGTACAGTCTCATATAGGTTGTATGTAAATAAAAGCATAATGGCCTGACAACAAAGGTCTAACTGCTGCACTGCATGTGTTTACTCTGGTATCATATGGTAATATAGAGTTGCAATCTCTTAATAGTACTGTTGTATTAAGCAATATTACCCCCACTGTGCTACATAAATAAAATGTGTAGGAATGTCTGTATATGACTGTTGTAATCACAAGAGGTCACATAGTACAACTGAGAGAGACTTATACAGAAAACAGTGAAAAGACAGACAACATAATCCAAGTAGCACACTCAACTGAGACATGAACTGTTGTATTTTTAGCAAACACAGCCATGGTTCAAATCCTGGGAGTGGTAGTAGGCTGTATGCAGAATCATACCCCACAACTGTACAGATATGTCCAGAATGTCCAGTAAATTGGCCCATATCTGCTGCCTACCACCCTGTCCCCCTTGTCAAATCAGTGGGATGATCCCAGACATTTAGGCAGCAAATAAAACAGGGTTTATTACATCAAGCTTTCGAGTTGAAACTGTTTCTCAAGAAAAAGAGTTTCAACCCAAAAGCTTGATGTAATAAACCCTGTTTTATATGGATGGTAGTGCTATGCCTTTTGTTACTGGATTTCATTTTGTGTTGGTTCACCGGTACATCTAGCTATTCTATACCTGTTTCTTGGACTTTGTTAGGCAGCAAATAAGAAATACAACTGATTGTCAGACATCTATGAGAAAAAACCTGTCACTCTAGCAACTCCCCAAAATGTTTTGAGAGTAATAAGCCAAGTATGTTCCATCTCCATCCCCATGTTGTGAAGCTGTGACCAGACTGTGTGCAGTAACACAGTGAGATGTATGTGCTTAATACTAATGTGGAATCTGGTAATATGTGTGGCAACATTCAGGTAGTTCTAACAAACATTGCCCCTACAGGTCTGTACAATAAGAAAACTGTGCTGGTACTGTTTAATGTGGTATTGTATGTCATTGTTAGTGTTGCAGTTGCTCTGAATAATAAGGTATTACTCATCACTGTGAACCACACTGTGCTACATAATAAAACAGTCTAGGAAATCTTGTATAACAGTGTAGTAATTACAAGGTCAGATTGTAAAACCACAGGAGACGTATAGACAGAAATCAGAGAAGAGATACACAGCAATATCTATATAGCACACTCAATCATGATGGACACTGTTTTATTTTTAGCAGACAGCCATGGTTCGAATCCTGGGAGTAGTAGTAAGTGGTATGCAGAATCATACCCCACAAGTGTACAGAATTGTCCAGAATTCCAGTAAACTGGCCCATATCTGCCGGCTGTTACCCTGTCCCCCTGGCATATTAGTGTGCTAATCTTCGACATGTAGGCAACATTTCATATCATATAACTGACTGTCAGGCCTGTACATATTTGGAAAATGTCAATGAAAACAAACCTGTCATTGTACAAATCACCAAAGGTTTAAGAGGGCAATAGTCAAAATATGTCCCAGTTCACCTGCATATTGTCAAGACATGCCCAGAGTGTGCACAATAAGAGCTAGATAGCTATGTGCTTAACATCAACCTGGAATCTGGGAATATGTGTAGAAACAGTTAGATAGCGTTAACAAACAATACCTCCACAGGTATACCAGGTAAGAGGTGTATACTGAAAGTAAAACTCAGTTCATGTATATAATTGTCTACAGCCATACCACTGTCCAAAGTAAGGCCATAGGGTAGTGTACTAAAACCTGTAAGGTACAGATCACAGCACTGACTAGGAAAGTAATGAGAACTACAGGAATATACTAGTTGTTAATTGATATCTCCCCCCTCACCATATCTGCAACAATAAACTTAATACACAACTCAGTCAGTATGTGCTCCATTCAATCTATTGTTGGGACATATGTCCTACTGTTTGATAAATACTTAAATTTGTTCCTCTCCATGTGCCATGTTGAAATACACCCACATTGGTGGCATGCTGCCATCAATGTACCTGCATGCTGTTGTAATGGCCACTGTGGTAACATATATGCATGTGTTCTGTTTGCTATGCAACTGTTCCATATCTGGTATTTCAGGTTAATGGGAATATCTATGCATGCTGTTATACCTAATTCTGGAATGTGTTGACTATTACTAACCCACATATGTTGTAAATTTGAACACCATAGCACATTTGGGAAGGACGGTCCCGGCGGACCCACCTGTCCCACCTCAGCTGGCCATGGCACCGGGCACTAGCACATCTGGGACCCACCCTGGGACCTCCTCGTCCACTGGTCCAGGGTGTGGTGCATAGCGAGCTCCGCAGGGATTTTGGAGATCTGCTACTCCAGCTTGAGAACTTTGTGTTGCAACTAGAGGGTGAGCCTGGCCCTCCTACTCAGCCCCCAGCACAGTCACCTTTGGGGCTGTGAAGATGCAGTGGTGACTGCCCATGGGTGGGGACCTCAGTCCCACTGTATCCACTAAGGGGCTCATGGGCTTCCAATTTCCAAACACCCCTCCCCATCAAGGTGTTTACCCCCCATATGTGTCATATACCACCCATGTCTGCTGTCTTGTCTCTCTTGTCTGTTATCCTACCCAACCTACCTCTCCAAATATACATACTAACCCTCTCCAACATCCCACTCTCACCTTAAAAAAACAAAGGGCAATCTATTCCAAAAAAAAATCTCGCCCCATACTTAGCTGTCCATTTTGCACACATGTCCACTGGATACATGTAATCTGGTCTAACTGGCTTCACAACATATTATTGTTGTCCTCACTCCTTTCTCAGGGGTTTGAGTGTCCAAATCTATCTCCAAATTCAGTGTATATGCCCAGCTGTTGCTGTAGAAGAAATGGGCAGCAATGGACTTTCCATAAACCCATCCTGCACATCCCTAGCTATTTTCCCTACTGTCTTTCCCTCTTTGTGCCCCTTTTTCACCACAATCCTATCAACCCTTTTTCATTTCCTTTAAAGAAATTAGCACAGGGGTAAGTGGGAGTAACCACTTTTAAGCAGCAGTAAGCGGGTTTAAGCCTGTTTGCATGGGGGTAAGCAATGTCTACACAGGTTAAGCAATTGAGAAGCTACATTAGTATAAGAAACTGTAACCAGATGTTAGCAGTGCTTACCTCCGCGCAAACCTGCTTACAACTGCTTAAAAGTGCCTTAATCACTACCTAGCAACAAAATAAACAGCCTCTGCAAGGCTCGAACCCAGGGCCCTGCACACCATAGCCAAAGTGATTTACCACTAAGCCCTGTCAGATACAAATAATCTTGATGTTTTCACAAACATATCATCCAGCACAGTCATTCAACAGTACAGGAAATGTATTTATATGTGTGTGTGTGTTTGTGTGTGTCTATATACATATATATATATATATATATATATATATATATATATATATATATATATATATATAAATATCTGTGTGTATATATATATATATATATATATATATATATATATATATATATATATATATATATATATATATATATATATATAGGTCTACTTTACATAACAGAGCACTCAAATGTTCAAAATTCATATGGCCGAGACCATATGATAGAACATTTGAATGTTCGAAAATGTGAACTAAACCCGTAAAAATAAAAAACACACATAAAACTGTGTATAGCAGGGGGGACTTCGCCCCCCTGCACCCCCCACACCTCCCTACTTAAATATACAAACTCTGAGATCGCACTACAGTGAGAACAAGGGAAATCTCATGGTCCGTGCTGTATGCGATTTCCCGTTCAGAATATCGGTATTTCAAAACTTCGAACATATGGTCTGCGATCATATGGGTTTCGAAGTTTTGAATTGTATATGTATATACAGATATATATCTATAGATATAAAAGAGAACATAAATACATACATGACCAAAGGCACCGTTAATGGGGGTGAGGGGGCTCAAGCTAAATATGTTTTGTAAGTATTGATATCACCCCTCCCCCACAGCAAAACAGGTCTGCCCTGCAATTCAATACCAACTGTTGCAAGTCTCATACCCAGGACCCGACACAACATGGGCACAAGACCTTAACAGTAATCCATCCCACCTGTATGATGTCAGGATGGTATCCGTAACATATCATGCAGTACACTCTGTATATGCAAATACAAACACACACACACACATATATATATATATATATATATATATATATATGTAACTACACATACACACACACATAGATATATATATAGGAAGCTACATATTTAGAGGGTACACAGCATACTGAACAGCCAGTATTCCTACAGTTGCCACTTTATCAAATGGACAGTGTATGAGTCACCCATACAAAAGACACATGTTGCCTAAAACATATACCCAGAGAGAAGTCAAAGGATATGACACCACACACAGGTTTGCATACATAAGAAAGTTTTGTGTACTGTCACAGTTGTATATGCCATGTCATATAGCTGTTTATACTTTGAAATGCTTACAAACTGATTAATGCAACTCTCAAGCAGATCATTTAATACAGTAATCTGAAAGCATAACATATCTTGCTGTCCAGGTCAAGGCCTGCAAGTAGTACAACAGTAAAGACAGACTGGGCCACAGGATAACAATCAATCAACAGTCAGTAATGCAGATGTATAGTTCAGCACTCTGTACGCAATCCCTAGTGGGAAAAGACGTAAGTTAACACAATGGGATGTATCTGTTACATTGCAATGCATAACTGAAACCATCACAATCACACTGACAAACAGAAATGTCTGTATGGCAGTAAGCAGTAGGCCAGGAAATTTCCCAAGGTGTAATGTATGGTAATGTACATCCATAAACCTTAAGGCAGCTTACTCCTGATATCCCTCACATGTTGTAACAGCCTGGGTTATTTATTGTGCATACCCCCCCCCCATAGACTGACTTACAGGGGCATATAACACTGTTAGATACACTGACTTCTGGACTGCAGAAGGGCACACATGTTTTGAGCAGATGAAGCCTATATATATATATATATATATATATATATATATATATATATATATATGGACCCAACCCTACAATATGTGTGGGGGAGGCCACAACAACACTGGAATGATTGCAGGAATGGCAGCATAACATAATCACAGGCCACTACATAACAACACCTGACTGCATGTCATATGGACAAAGCCTGGTATGTAGGTGGAGGACAGAGGCCGGAACACAGGCCCATATGTGAAATAGTGTTGTCATACACTGAGCAAGTTGGTGTTGTTACAGGATAGCCTGCAACATACCCTTAGTCAGGAATATGAAGTCAGAAACACAAATGGATATAGCCATGTACAATAGCACTCAACACACACACTGACAGT